>NC_056749.1:103171384-103293884 GCF_019279795.1 Protopterus annectens | reverse complement strand
ATTTAGGGTTAAGATTGAGGATAGATTTAATGTTTATGTGAGAGAGTGGTATGCGTTTGGTGAATGTCTGAACTGTCTTGTGTTGTAGTTTGCCTCCTTCTCCACCTTAACCTTAATGTGGTAACCCTACCCTTCTTCTAACCCTGACCTAATAACATCACTACCATGCCCTAGAAATGGCTAATAGTCCCCAATCAACTCATGTTCTCTGGATTAATTACATCCCATATTCTTCTCTATCTACCCCAAAACAGTACTAATTCCACCACAAGTCTTTAAGGTCTAGTGCTCAAGCTCTCCTTAAACACATCATATCAATTAATACACCAGTTGACTCACTATATACTAACTACAGTGCAAAAATCTGGATCAGTATTCCATTACAAATTAGACTTATCCCTATACTTCATAGCTTTAAACTCACTATGAATGAACATCTCTACCTTTCCTGGCTTTTTTTCTACCACAATCCAAATTAGCTATACTTTTTACTTTTTCCATTGACCTCCTTTGCATCATTTCTTTAACACTCTTTACACCTCTACACCTTTTCTTCACCACCGTATCCCTTCTTTTTATACTGTAACATCTCACCTCTCCATTCTGCTACATACTATGTAATTGTCTGAAACTCCAATCTACACATATATATGATTCATATCCCTAATTCAGTATTCATTATCATTAGTTCCAAGAAAACCCCTGTAACTGTTTTGTTAATTAATTACATTCTACATGTAAAGACCCCATGAAAATTCTCTTATAACTATTTTAAAATTATATTTTGTATCATTGTGTATTTGTATCTGTCACTCAAAATGTGCATATTAGTCATCCCAGTTAGACTTTTCCAGTAATGAAATGCAAAATAAACAATAAAATAAATAAATAAAATTATACACATGCATGTATGTATTTTATATATATATATATATATATATATATATATATATATATATGTGTGTGTGTGTGTGTGTGTGTGTGTAGGATTACCTAAATTAGCCAAAATAACTAAATGTCAGCTTTAAAAAACATTCACTACATAAAGTCAAAAACATAAATGCTGGCAGACTATTAGGTATATATTAATGCATGCATATTTATATTTAAAAAAAAGAACAGCTATAATATAATTTTATGCAGGGGTGCAAGTACCCCTGTGCCCCCCACAACCCCTGCTAATTATATACACCAACTCTGAGATCACACAGAATCAAGGAAAGGGCTATTCCAAACCCTGAGAATTGTATGATCTCACACATCTGTTGATTAAACATGGTCGCCCAAACAGATGTCAACCAAACACATGCACAAGTACCAGTTCATATATTGATAGATAGGTAGATAGATAGAGAGATAGATAGATAGATAGATAGATAGATAGATAGATAGATAGATAGATAGATATAATAGATAGATAGTTAGATAGATAAATAGATAGATATGTATAAATACTAAAGCAACTGATATAGGACATGTTAAAACTGCCCAGTCAGCTTAAATAAAACAAAAAACAATGATCATCAGATAAAATCAGTAAAGAAGCTTGTATTGTTGTTCTCTGAGCAATTAAAGGACTGCTTTTATCTACTGGTGAAATGTAATTATGAGTCTATATTTTGAATTGGATTATGTAATAATTTGAATTTTATGTTACAATGTAGGTCTAACAGTATTATATGCATGACAATGAGATATAAAGTATCTGTCATTGATAAATCAGAGTCTTGCTGATGTTTTGTAAAGAAGTACTGAGGTTAAATTGCTCTAGCTTTATTTACTAGTAGTCCTTTGTATTTGTAGTGTTTCATCCTGTAAGCATCATTGTTGTACAAATTGTACTGCCTCCCTCCCCCAAATAACAAACAGCCCACCCTCCTTTATCAACTTCGCCATGGCTTTGGTGGTTTTATTTCTCTGCAGTACAGAGCCAAGAGTATGGAAGATTGTTTTAACAAGAAATTTGATGATAGTGAAACTACTTTGACACATATTTGTCCAAAATAGTTTTCTTCTACTCTGGTGCATTACTAACGCTTTTTTTAAGAATTAAAAAGTTACTGACTTTGATATAATTTCACACAAAAATTTTGAAAGAGAAGATAAAAATGTGGGCTGGCTCTTTATGGCAGTTGTAGGCAATAACGTTTATTGAAGCAGGTCATACTAGATGACTTGAGAAAAACTATTTTATGCATTTGTATAAAAATTAAGTGAACTTGTGTTAAGAATTGTCTGGTAACCCGAGTCTTGATAGAAGTCATTGCCAATGCCATTTGAAATGAAATAAGGGTGGGAATGCTGACCAACACAGGGACATTTGCTAGTGGTATAAGGAACATTTTGCAGAAGTCTTGTACCTAGTATGCATGTCCTCCTTTGAAGATACAGAGACTGAAACATGATAGGATTCACTGCATTTCTGTGGATGAGGCCACTGCATCAGTTAAGAATTTCTTAGGTGGCAAGGATGAGAGTATATGAAATCAGGCCAAAAGTGCTAAAGGTGTTGGATATAACAAGAATATTGTGATTAAAACACATTTTCAATGCTGCATGAAAGACTGAGACAGTACCCCTGCAGTTGCACACTGTAATGGCAGTCCCCACTTTCATAGAATTTGTTCCAGTCATAGAGGGATTACAGCTGTCTGCCTTCAGAGACAGCCTTTGCAGAGTACTGGAAAGGAGGCTGTCTAATATCCAAGCCTCTGATTTGTTTGCATCAATGTGTATACTGTTTTGGCCAAAAAACGGTGAATCAATTGTTAGTCAGTGTTAGATGCACAACAGGTAGTGCACTTGCCGTTAGAGCTGGAAGATTATTTTCCAGTATTAACATTGCAGTGCAACAAGGATGCTGTACTGGAGTTCTGGAGTGTGCTATAATTTGGACGGGCTGTTCAACACAAGTCACATCCACTTGTGTTGGTAGCTCAGGTGGATGCAAAAGTTCTTATGCCAACTATCAAAAAGAGTAGGGGTTCTTTATTAAAATATACATACTTATTCACATATTTACAATATTTACACTATGCACAATATTTAAAATATACTTTTCTATCCCATTTTTTCTGTCACAGATACAATATTCCTTTTTTTTTGCTTTCTGACCCCCACTCTAATGTCCACAACCAAAACTTTATTTTCTTAAACATCATAGCCAAGTCTCATTTTTGGTTAAACATAGTTTCTTTCTCCCTTTGATTCCAGATTATCCATATAATACAAACATTTTTCTGTCAATTTTCTTGACATAAGTTCTACTTTTATTCTTGTAATACCCAAATTCTATTATATCCATATTTATATTTGTTGCTTCTTTAAATCCCTCCACAAACTTCCAATCTGTAGCCTTTTAGCCCTCTTACAACCCCAAAACACATGCCCAGCAGTTTCACATTCTCTGTAATACAAACACATTCCATCTTTCTTACTTTTATAAGGCATAGTTGCCTTTACTTTTAAATTTTGTATCATCAGTCTCCATAAAAAATCTTGGCGCTCTATCATTTCTTTACATTATTATCCTTTCTTGCACTCCTAATTTCTTTTTGCAACCCTTTCCGTGGATATATATGAAAATGCTTTACAATAATCTTATTATATCACACTTTACTTCCCTTTTCAGTCATTTTGACATCCTTTTTCCATAACATGTTTTTATCTTGATAATTCTCTATCTCTTTGTTGCAACAAACCCTCCTTCTTTTTGAGTTAAATAAATGAAACCATTCCATTTAATATTTTATACTTAATATCTGTGTTAGAATCAAACCAATACCATCTTTTATACATTTCATTACTTTATATAAATTCAAAGATGCACTATATACTATCAGATTTATCAGTCCTATTCCACCCTTCTCTTTTTGTACTTATAAAATCCCCCTTTAAATTGGCTTCAACCTGGAACCCCAAATGAAAGGAAAACATATAATACAGTTCTTTTTATAAAATCAAAGGAAAACTGAAAAGCCCTGCTAGATAAATAATTTTAGCTAACAAAATAGAGTTGATAAATATACTTTTTTGAAAAGACAATCTAAAAAATTTCTAAAATAAACATGTATTTCTCATTCCCTGTAATTTTTCTTTCCATACTGTTTCTATAATGTCTTGCTTTTCAAGCCTTATTCCAAGAATGTTTATTTTTGTCATATTAAATTTAATTCCTCCAATCTTTTCAGAGGGCACTCCTTGACCTTTTTCTTTATTTATTGAAAATAGTTTGTTGTAAATATTGTATCACTCTGCTCAGATATACTTAATCTTTTGTAATAATAACAATATCCTCTGAGCCTGATAGAATAATCAATATCTTTATCCCTTCATGTGAAGTATAACTCATGAGTCTCATACTGCCATGTATCTGTATAGAGATCACATTCATTACTAATACAAATAATATGCTACTCAAAAGACAGTCTTGTCTAATCCTCCCTGAAGCTGTATATCTTCACTAAACCAACCATTTACTGATGCTTTGACTATATTATACTTATACGCTGTAATACAAATGGTTTTTATCTTTTCACTTATATTATAAACTTCAAATATTTCCCATACTACTGAATAATAAATCAAATCAAAAGACCTACTTAACTCTCCCACCATTAATTTTGAATTTCTGTGCACTATATCAACCACTATTTCCCTGATTATCAATAATAAATCCTGAGCTTTTTTCCTTTTATACCATATGCATATCCCTTTACAATCTTGCATACCTTTTTCCATTCTTTCTTGTAAAATTTTCATGAACATTTTGTAATCCATATTATGTAATACTGCTGGTCTCCATTTCAGTAATTCTCATTTATGACCTTTTTATATATAAATCTAACTACATCTTTGCACAATTCTTTATACAAAAATCCTTTATCCATCCATTCATTTAATACAGTTGTAAACCATTTTTTGAACCACTGTCATATCCTTAAACATTTTATATTCAATACCATCTGGTCCTGCTGCTGAATCTAGATTTACTACATTTAAAACCTGTTCTATTTCTTCTATCATTATTATTTGTTTTTAATCTTTATTATCTCTGTCAGACAATGTAGAAAATTCCCATTATTAATCTTTAGCCTCTGTTCTTCAAATAATGTCATCATATATTATTTTACTATTTCTAGGATCTTCTCTTGTGTATTATATATGTTACATAATAAATCATTCAATTCTCTCATAATTTTTTTTTTCTCTTTAACTATTTTACTTAAATATGGTCCAATTTCTTATTTTCTTCCTTGCAAAAAATATCTTTGCTTATACAATAAATGTTCTATTGTTTATTGAATTCATAGAATTTTTGTTCCTTCATAATAAAACTGTGATCATTCCTTTCCAAACAATCAATAGCATTATTTGCCTTCTTATATTTTATCTTATCCATATTTATTTTTTCTTGCTCCCATGTCATATAACATTTGTTATACTTATGTTTAAAACTTAGTGACCATTCTGAGCAATCCTTATAAAAGTCTCTTATCCCCACATGATTTTGCCACAATCTCAACTTTTCGTTTTTACCTACATTATCCCATTTCACCTCATTTATTCTTTGTAATCCCTTTCCTATTTTAATGTGCTCAAAATTTCCTTTTATCTCAATCCAAATTGCCCTATGGTCTGAAAATCCTGTTATCAAAATGCCTTTGTCCGCAACTAATAAACTTTCTGATACCAAAAAATAGCCTATTTTGGTTTTCTTTCCTCCTCTTTTATAAGTCCATTTACTTTGATTCCATATCCTTAATTGCCCGCATTTCATAATATTACATATTAACCTAACATCATATACTTTCTTTTTCTGCAGTCTGAAATTACAATTAAAATCTCCTGCTATGATAATTTCCATATTAATTGTTGCATATTGAATTATATTTCTAAACATCTCTTCTCTCTCCTTTGTGTTACTTAAGCATAAATAGCCATAATTCTAATTTCTTGATCTCTCCATCTTACATCAGCTATTGTAGTTCTACTTTTTTATAACAAAGGAAACATCTAATGCTTTTATTGTGTTTCTATATAAAATTAAAATACTAGAACAAATCTCCTTCCCAAAATTCCAAATAACATTTTTCTCTACCATATTTCTGTTTGATATTTTTCTGTTTGTGATACAAACTTAACATCTTCTAAGATAATAATATCACATTCTTGTTTTTACACCATTTCAAAATTCCTGTTCTTTCTAATTTCTTCACACTGTTAACATTAAGGGCTAAACCTTTATGAAGTAAATTTTCCTTAATGTAATATATATATTCATCCTTTCTCTTTCATTTTTCTTTTTTAAAACCTTCTATATTCTTCCTTTTCCTCTTTCTCTTACCATTTTATCAATAAAATGTATTTTTTATTTAACCATATTCCATTTAACATCATCATCACTATCACTTAACCCTGACTATTCTTCCTCAATATTTTCTGTGTGTGTTTAAATCTTCATTTGTTTTAATGTTTTGTATTATTTGTTCTCTGTCCAGAACATTAATATCTTTGTTTTGCATTTTTACTGTCTCCAACTCCTTTTCCATAACTTTACCCTTTTTGCATTGCTTCATTACTTCCTCTATCTCCTCTAATTCTACCTCATTTCCTTTTTCTTCACATCTCCCCAAGTGTCCCACCATCTTACATTTAGAGCATTTGGTTCACAATTCCTTGCACCCTATTTCACCACTTGCACATCATCTTCTTTTCACACAATTGCTCATTAAATGATGAACTTTTCCATACAAAAACACATTTTTGGTTGTTCCCAATATCTAACCATACCTCTTGTCACCTTCAACATTAATAATACTTGAACTATGTAGAATACTGTCATTTTCAAGTTTCAAGATCACATTGCAATCCTAACCTCCAGACCATAAGTCCCTATTATCATAAACTTTTGATAAATTCAATACATCTTTACATAATTTTAATAAATTATTTTTTAAAGTCTCTTTTTCAATTTTAGTCCTAAATTGAATGTTAATGTTTCCTTGTAAAAGGGCTAAGGTATATATAACTTCCATGGTGTGAACAGTTTTTCTTTTTCTCATATTCTAAGAATTTCTGCATTATCTGACAGTCTCAAAAATAAAGTCTATTTATGAATATGAATAAATGCTATTGCATTGTTTGGTTTAATTCCCCAACATCATAATTACTTCACCCCATAGTTTATATCTGCCCAACTCTGCATCTTCCTTCTTCCAATCCATGCTTTAAAAGTCTCTTTTTCTTCAAACTTATTTATTTTTCTTCTTTCTCACTATCAGTGCCTGCTTGCTATTTCTGCATATGATTTTTTTTAACTTGTATCCCTTCATTCTGCTGCACTTCTTCTTCCTTCTGTATCCTTTCCATTGCTCTCTCCATGAAAAGTCTTTGCCATTTTCCAGTTCACTCTAATTCACCATGTTCAAGAATAAATCATCCTGCAACTCTTCTGACTGGAGGGCTGAACCAACACAATCTTGTGTTATAACCTCTGACTCAAAGAGTTTCACTGGAACAAATCTTCTGAATCCACATTTGTTGCTTCCATCACCTTAGCCTGCTCTTGAAAGGCTTGACTGCCTTTTCTATCATCTCTGTTATGACATCAGCCTCTGATTCCTTTGCCAATAAATTTATCACATCTGCTGTCAGACTAAGCACCAGAGACACCACAACCATTAGCTTTGTCTTCTTCATCGTCTATGTTTGCTCAACCAACTTCCTGCTTCTCTGAGCCGCATATGAGCCCAGACCAGAAGACAGAAAGTATCACTGCAGAATGTGTCCCCATACATGAACAGAATAGAGGAAGTTCCCCTTTACCCTGGCAAAATTTCCCCTAGTAGTATAAATACCACCTTGTGTCTCATGTGAAAAGAGGTCACTAGTCTTGAGGAACTAAACTGGTCAACAAAGGATAAATGCATTTCCTTTTACAACTATTGAATACATTGTAGGGATTTGTCTGTATGGACAGTGCAGGTTTTGTGGACCTTTTTAAGATATCATCTAACTACCCAAATGTGTATTCTGTGATGTACTACATCAAATTTAACTTGTATGATTTTAGAGAAAAAGAGAGACAGAGAGTTGTGTCTGTGTTCTTACCATTAAGATGAACACATTCAAGATTGTTATAGCACCCTGCCAGGGGTATGTTTCATCTCTTCTGCTGTTCATGACTTTCATGGATAGGGAATCAGGGCACAGTCAACGTTTGGAGACATACATTTATTTATTTTTCAAGATGAAGTTGGCATCTTTGACTCAAATGGCTACAATCACTGCTCAGGACTGGAGTGGTTTTGCTGCTGAGTGCAAAATAGATGGGATGAAGTTTGACACTTCTAAATCAGAACACTTTTTTCTGTCATAGAAAACATCTGATTTGTCAGGTGGAGGAGTATGAGTTTCTAAAGATATTGTTAATACGTGAGCCCAGGGGAGATCAGGAGACTGAGCAGGGGGGTGGGTGCAGCAGTGACTTATTTACAGGCATTTTGTTCAAACTGAGGATAAAGTTAGATATGAATTACAGGATGAACATCTTAATTTGTCAGTCAAGTTTATTTCCCCATCTTCAAATTTGGTCACATGAATAGGGTACTGACTGAAAAGATGTGATAATGGATACAGACTGAGGAAATAAGGCTCCTTCACAAACTAAATAGGTTCACACTCCATCATAAGAAGACCCTGGCAATCCAGAAGGATCTATGAGTAGACCCGATGGTCTGTTGGATTGATAGGATTTATTAGAAATGTTTTGGGAATCTCATTATGATATTCGTTGGGTGTTTCTTTTAGGAGGTACACCAGGGATGGCACACTGGGGAGATGACCTGGGGCAGATCTAAGGTATTTGAGATCTGTTTTGCTTGGTTTACCTCTCAACACTGTGGAGTCTCTTCAGATGTACTGGAGACTGTTTCTGATGATAAAGAAGTTTGATCTGCTGTGCTTTCTTTGTTGCCTCAGAGTGCCTTAGCACGACAAATGGTTTTGAAAACTGATAGATAAATTATTTAAAAAATAATCTTATTATTTTAATGGCATCCACATATACTCTGAACTCCTTGCTTCCTTCATGTGTCTTGTGCAAGTTGTACAAGTCAGAGGGGATGGCTATGAGATATTTTGTAAATCTGCAGACTCATGATGTCACTGCATACACACTCATGCTGGGATATTTTGTAAATCTGTAGACTCATGAGGTCACTGCATACACACTCATGCTGGGATATTTTGTAAATCTGTAGACTCATGATGTCACTGCATATACACTCATGCTTCTGCTAGGCTCTTTCAAACTGAAACAATGTCTAACAGAATTTTATTTTCAATCTATTTTTAGTTTTTAGTACCAGAAATAATAAAAAGAACTTTCGGAAATACGAGTTACATGGGCATTCTGCAGTTTATTTCGACTTTGTAGAAGTATTTATAAATATTCTTGTTTGCAAGCTTGCTGCCTATAGTAATGCTAACATGCTCAAACATTACTGTTATGTGTTGCTACCTGGTGCCATTTCCTGTGGATAATTCATTTTTCACTCATGGTAAAGACATTTATCGTAGGCCCCTATTGTATAATGTACAGCTATAGTCACATCTTGGAAGCTGTCATTTCATGTAATTGATAACATTCAGTTTATCCTAAATCTAGTTATTGCACAGAGTGTATTAAAAGAGTGACTGCTCATGGTATTGTAAGGCATAAATCAAGCAATTCACTTTTTGCAATGTCTCCTCATTGTGTTATGAGTCCAAAACATTGCAATATGCATCACTGAGTAAACAGCATTATTCTAAATGCACAAATGCATGCACTCTTTGCAAAACATTTATTTTTCCTCTTACAGTGTAATATTTGTAGGTTACATTTTAAAACAGCATAATCTGTTAGAGGTTAGGTGTAATAGGTTACCATTATTTGAGGAGTTTGATTAATTTCCTAGTGTTGAATGTTGTGCAAATTTAAGTATCATATCTACTATTTGATCTGTGTGATGATTGAAAGACAGCTGGTGATCAAATGTTAAACCTAGGTATTTCTGCTGTGCCACTGTGGATTCAAGTTAACCTGGGGTTTTGCTATTGACAAGCTCTGATCGTTGGAAAAATTGTGTGATCGGCCAAAGAGTATTGAGGCAGTTTTGCTGCTATTAATAATAAGGTTGTCATACAGTTATGATCAATCAATCAGTTCCACAGAAGAGTGAAATGAATCTTAAATTTATGCTGTACGGTTTTGAGGGAATAACTACAGTCTAGTAAAATCACATCATCAGCATGTAATGAGCAAGATACCCGACTTTTATATTGTTGAGTGTTACACTGTAAAAAGAATCATTTCCAGAGATAACTGTGAACGTTCTACTTAGTAGAGCGTAGAGAACCATTTGAATGTGGAGTCCCCAAAACCAATTTGTGTTAAAGCAGAAAGAAGTTAGGTATGATTCACAGATCCAAAGGATTTTTGATATCAATGAGTATTGGCCATGACAGTCATCATCCAAAGTGTCATTTTTATGATTTGTTGCTATATTATTGATAGCTGTCATAATACTGTAACTTGCCTTTAAACCATACTGACTTCTGTCAAGGCATTTATATTTACTGTTATGACAAACAAAACCTGATAATAAAGTTGTTTTATAGCAATTTTGCTTGAGGGAGAAGTATGTTAATGTATTTAAAACCTGTAGTGGCTTTTGGGGGAGGAGACCTTTAGTAAGTGCCAGCTATGCAGCAAAATTCCTGATGTTAGTTCTAAATTGTAAATGGGGAATAGAAGTTTCAGTCATCAGTACAGCTAATTTAAAAAAAATTGAAGTTCAGGTATAGGACTAGGTTTTGACAGTGTCTAATTGTTCTAAAGCATTTTAAATCTGGTTTTATGGGAGTAACTTGAAGTTAAATGAAGGGATGATTCCAGATATAACACATATAAAATGATTTATCTGTGATGGGAAAGGAATAAGCATGGTGACAATCTACTGAATGTCATTTTGGTGAAAGGCAGTTCAGTGAAAAACAATATGCCAAAAATAAGTGTCAGTGATCCTCTGAGAGAATTCTTTTTTGATGTGTCACTGTGGATTTAGGGGAACCTGGGGGTTACTATTGATAAGGTATAACTTTTTGAGAGTTTCTGTGCTCTCAGAGACGCATAGAGGTACATTATGATCAGTTAGCCAGTTCCCCAGAAGACTGAAATTAATATTCAGTTTATAATGCATCCCCCTACCACCAAACTTATATATACCTACTATAACAATAGAAAAATGGAAAAACTCCACTGTCAGTGAAAGTTGATTCAGTATAGTTTCATCAGTGAACTGACTTTCACTGAAATGGTCTTCATTCAGTCAACTGGCTCCCGGTAAGGAGTGGGTGTGGAAGATTTTATTGTATGTGTGGTTGGGAGATTCATTTTGTGATCTGTAACAGCATTTAGAGTGGCAGCACTCAGATCAATGAAAGAGCTGGGAGCTATTTATGGGCTCATAGGTAAGTACTAAGCTAGCTGCCCTTTTGAGCCACATCCTAAATCTAACCAATTTCCCTTTTTCTGCTTTAAATAACCCTATCCAATTGGTAATAGATTGGTCTAGATCTGGAGATCATTACTGACTTACAGGATCTCTAGAATGGCTTGTATGATCTCTATAATGACTTAGGTTCCATCATTAGGGATTTATGTGATTTTATAGAATGTCTTAGGTCCCATCATTAGTGACTTATGTGATCTCTAGAATTAGTGACTTATGTGATCTCTAGAATGACTTATGTCCCATCATTAGTGACTTATGTGATCTCTAGAATTAGTGACATGTGTGATCTCTAGAATGACTTAGGTCTCATCATTAGTGACATGTGTGATCTCTAGAATGACTTAGGTCCCATCATTAGTGACATGTGTGATCTCTAGAATGACTTTGGTCTCATCATTTGTGACTTGTGTGATCTCTAGAATGACTTAATTCCCATCATTAGTGTATTGTTCATTTTTATGAAGTATACTGTGCCAGTGTTAGTAGGAATGTATGCTAACCTTTTCTGAGTATGATAGGCTGTGTTTTATTTTAATTAAATGGATTATTTTTCCATAACTTCCATAGTCGTGTTTGAATTTCTGCCTTTTTTGGAAATCCAACTGCAGAAAGTTCCTCTCAGTATGCATTTCCTAATGAGGTAGTCTGTCTTGGATATTATCTTATCTATTAAAAATCTGGTTTATGCAGTTAGAGTTGTCGTAAGAATATATTTAATCCCAGCTAGAATTCTGCAATTTGATCTGAACTGCTATTCTGAGTTTTAAAAGACTGCTATGTGTGATTGGGACAATGGTCACTGAGACTATTTGGCAGTCCTTTAAGGTTAATAAAGTTTTCTGCAAAATCTGTAAAATGTGTTTCATGTAAAGATGAAGAGTTTTAGTGTGTGCATTACCCTTACCTAGAATGATGCCACAATATAAACAAAAATGATTGCTTTCAATTATTGGCTGTTTTTGGTGGCATTCCTGTCAGCCTGGGAAGCCATGGTCATCAAAGCTTGCTGCTTTGCCAGAGATGGTATGCATCCGGCACCTCTAAGCTTTCATCTGCTGGCAAAAGCTCTTGCCTCCCCTGTAGAGCCTTTTTAGGCAAGGTCTCAAAAACAACATTACTGACATGAAATTAACCAATCAAATCAAAATAAGGGTCATGGTGCTAAATGCTAGGAGCTTAAACCAAAACACTGAACTCCCTGGAAGCACTTCTATCACTAGAAGATGTAGATGTCTACAGTCACAGAAACCTGGTTCAAGCCCTCAGAGAGTACCCCAGCCTCGCAAGGCTACAATGCCTTTCAGACCTTTAATTCACAAAATGAACATGTGAATTCCAAAGAATGTGGTGTTTTAATCTATATTAGAGATAAATTCACCTCCCATCTAGTTAGACTGGACAACTCCATGGAGTTACTCCAGGTCAAAGTTATTGTGGGTAAGACCCCATTCAAGTCATAGACAATTATAGATCTTCCTCCATGGGTCATGACACCTATGAAGCTTACTTGACCAAACTGGAGACAATCCAAATTTTACCAAACACACTGGTTACGGAGGATTTCAATTATCCCACCATCAAATGGGAAACCTAAACTAGCCCTAACTCCCTAGTGCAAAAGTTCCTTGACTTTGTTAATTCAAATGCCCTGGAACAAATTGTCCATACCCTGACAAGGGGAACAAATATTCTGGATCTGGTTCTCACCAACCTGTCAAACAAATACACTGCCACAACTGTCGGACACTCCTTTGTTTAAACCAACCACAAATCACTCACCTTCAAGCTGGCACTAACACCAGAACTCACAAAGTATGAAATCAGACTAAAAAACTTTAACAAGGCAAACTATACCCTCCAAGGTGAAGGCATAAATGCATTCGAAGCTCCACCCTAAGCTGGAAGTGGTAACTATGCCACAGCTTGCATTAAAACCCTGTACAATCACTTGTATAAGTGTATAAAGTCTGACATACCAGAAAGAATCAAAGCCTGAGCCTCAAGTTGAAAACAAGCTGCCATGGTGGACATCCAGCATCAGGAAACTTTACAATAAACACAAAAAATTGCTGTTCAAGAAAACAAAGACAAGGCCTCAACAATGGAAAAGCACCCTCCTCAGCCTCAACAGGTGAATAAGACAACTTGTCAAATCATCCAAGGGCTCCTTTGAGAGAAACTTAGCAAGTACAGCCATTGAAAACCACAAGGCCTTTTACAGCTATGTACGTAACGTAAAGGGTAGGACCCAAGCATGTGCAGAACTAGTGGCAAACGGTATCACATACACTGACCCAACAGAGATAGCAAAGCTGCTAGCAGATAGGCTTGGTGAAAATTTAACTCCCTTATCCCCTCCTGACTTTCAAATCCTTCTCCTAATCTTCCCCCTACTCTACATATCTGAAAAGCAGGTCCTTAAAGTCTTGTCCAAGGCAAAAAAACACAGCCTCTGTGAGACCAGACAACATCCCAGGTTTCCTTCTAAACAGGCTAAAACATGAACTAGCTTCACCACTAAGTAACCTTTTCAATCACAGCCTGACCACAGGCTTTGTTCCTGTGGAATGGAGCAACATTTTTTCCCCTCCACAAAGGTGTTCCAGAAACAAACCTGGGGAATTACAGGCTCATAAGCCTGACTAGCCTCATCTGTAAGGCCATGGGATGTATCATTATGAACCTCATAAATAAAGACATAGATGATCTCCAAACCCTGAATCCTACCCAATTCGGCTTTGTGAAGGGCAAATTCTGCCTGTTAAATCTAGTGGATTTCTTTGAAAATGTGACCAAGGTCACTGACAAAGGCAAATCTGTGTGCACAGCATACCTTGACCTGGAAAAGGTTTTCAAAGCAATCACACATTCAGGCATTACTGATAAACTTATAAAACTGAATTTAAACTCCTTTGTTGTAACAGGGGTTGCCAACTGGCTGAAAAACCAGAAACACACTATCAAAGAGGGTAACTCTATATCAACCAGCAGACCTGTTACCAGTGGGGTGCCACAGGGGTCAGTGCGTGGCCCCCTACTGTTTGGTATATACATTTCAGAAGTTCAGGTTAAAACTAAGGGGTTGTAGCTGACCAAGTTTGCAGACAACTGCAAACTAGGTGCAATCATTCAATCCCCAAATGATGTCAGTATACTCCAGAAGGGTCTCACACAGACCAAAGACTGGTGTATTAGTCATGGTCTCAAAATGAATGCCAAGAAATGCATCTTCATTCCCTTCAGTACAATATCCTATCACACTATCAAATCAACAACAATACCTTAAGTACCCATTAAGTGGCAAGGGATATGGGATCACAAGTTGACTGCAACCTTAACTTCGACCACCATATGTATAGTGTAGTAAGGAAAGCTTTCTACATAGCATGCTTAATTAGTAAGAGAGCAAAGAAGTTACAAACCCCTCTACTTGGCACTTATCTGGCTCATAATTGAGTATAATGCCCCATTTGCATGTACTGTACTAAGCACCTGCAGCAATTATAGAGACCTCAGAGGTTTTTAACAAAGAAGATCAAGGGGTCCAACATGTGCCTTACACAGACCAACTAAAGTCCCTGTTACTATATTCTGTATCATATAGACTTCTTAGTGGAGACTTATGCCTGGCCTACAGAGCAGTCCAAGACCCAACCTTAATGATCTGTAAATCAAATGGGACTAGGGCTATCCTAGGGACCTAAATATGGTCGGTGACTTAAATAGGACATGCTGGAGGGACAGATTTATATCCCAGTGACTGCTGCATCTTTGGAACAGGCTACCAATTCACGTGAAACAGAGCACAACTATGACACCGTTCAAGAGGAACCCAGATGACTGGATGGGGAAGCATAAATTCTTATGCGGGATAGAGCCCATGACCCTCCTGAACATGGGCAGTCATCACTAAATGCAATCTTGGGTACTGACTAGCATTTCAATGGAATTACATTGGGATGAAAAGGCTAGGCTTAAAATTACCTCTGGGTCGATAGCCTAGTAATCTCCTATGATTCTATGATCTTAAACAATACAAGATGACTAAACCTATGGAAAATAAATGTCTATGGTAGAGAAGCACATTTCTGTTAGCTCTCTTTTCGCAACATCAGAGAGTTGGACAAAACAAACGTTTATATGCATTAAATTTAATGAGAGGTAGTACCAAACTGGGACAATGTTGTTTGGTACACAAGATACCAAGATGGTATGTGTTTCATCTGGAAAGGGGAAGTTGAGGTTACTGAAACCTTTATTTGTAACATCAAAACATTCACTACATTTCTGGATTTCACTTATCAGATAGGACATAAGGATATCAACTACTTGGATGTACTTCTAAGTAAAGATAGTTTGAACCAAAGATATAGAACAACTACCTACCACAAGCCCACTTATTCTAATGCCTTTCTAAATTTTACCAGCAGCCACCCATTACATCAGAAAAAGGCAATTGTGAAAGGGCAAGCGGTTAAGGCTGCTAGAATGATCTCCTGCTATGGTGAATTTATAGATGAATGTACATTACTGAAGTCTATGTTTTTGAAAAGAGGTTACCCATTGGGGTTCCTCAATAACATCTTTGAAGAAGTTGACAGGAAAAGAGTGGTAGGTCACTTCCGCCTGATTGTTTGTAAAGGGTATGAGCAGGAGCACACTGAATGGGCAGTCAATGATGTAGCGATTAGGGTTTACACTAATGACAACACAACTAGCAGGTTCATTACAATATTTTCCCTAGATGCCACACATATTAGGGATATACTTAACAAAAACTGGTCCCTTATCAACGAGGATACCAGTCTTACCAAACTGGGACAACTACCTCTCATGACCTTTCAAAGGGGCCCTAACTTAAAAACCCTAGGGGACAGAAATAAGGTAAATAAAAGAGGTACGGGTATGCGGGTATGGCGAAATGCGGCAGATGCCCACAATGCAGATTCATTACAATGACAAATAAGGTCAGACTAAGGGCTAAAGAATATCATATAAGTGGTAGGTTTAATTGTGAATCCCAAGGTGTGATCTATGCAGCAACTTGTGTCTCCTGTGATGCATACTATATTGGGAAAACGGAGAGAAAAATCAAACAAAGGGTATATGAACATACCTACTGTACTGGGAAAACGGAGAGAAAAATCAAACAAAGGGTATATGAACATACCTACTGTACTGGGAAAACGGAGAGAAAAATCAAACAAAGGGTATATGAACATACCTACTGTACTGGGAAAATGGAGAGAAAAATCAAACAAAGGGTATATGAACATACCTACTGTACTGGGAAAATGGAGAGAAAAATCAAACAAAGGGTATATGAACATACCTACTGTACTGGGAAAAACGGAGAGAAAAATCAAACAAAGGGTATATGAACATACCTACTGTACTGGGAAAACGGAGAGAAAAATCAAACAAAGGGTATATGAACATACCTACTGTACTGGGAAAACGGAGAGAAAAATCAAACAAAGGGTATATGAACATACCTACTGTACTGGGAAAAACGGAGAGAAAAATCAAACAAAGGGTATATGAACATACCTACTGTACTGGGAAAACGGAGAGAAAAATCAAACAAAGGGTATATGAACATACCTACTGTACTGGGAAAACGGAGAGAAAAATCAAACAAAGGGTATATGAACATACCTACTGTACTGGGAAAGCGGAGAGAAAAATCAAACAAAGGGTATATGAACATACCTACTGTACTGGGAAAACGGAGAGAAAAATCAAACAAAGGGTATATGAACATACCTACTGTACTGGGAAAACGGAGAGAAAAATCAAACAAAGGGTATATGAACATACCTACTGTACTGGGAAAAAGAGAGAAAAATCAAACAAAGGGTATATGAACATACCTACTGTACTGGGAAAACGGAGAGAAAAATCAAACAAAGGGTATATGAACATACCTACTGTACTGGGAAAACGGAGAGAAAAATCAAACAAAGGGTATATGAACATACCTACTGTACTGGGAAAATGGAGAGAAAAATCAAACAAAGGGTATATGAACATACCTACTGTACTGGGAAAAGGGAGAGAAAAATCAAACAAAGGGTATATGAACATACCTACTGTACTGGGAAAATGGAGAGAAAAATCAAACAAAGGGTATATGAACATACCTACTGTACTGGGAAAACGGAGAGAAAAATCAAACAAAGGGTATATGAACATACCTACTGTACTGGGAAAACGGAGAGAAAAATCAAACAAAGGGTATATGAACATACCTACTGTACTGGGAAAAACGGAGAGAAAAATCAAACAAAGGGTATATGAACATACCTACTGTACTGGGAAAATGGAGAGAAAAATCAAACAAAGGGTATATGAACATACCTACTGTACTGGGAAAACGGAGAGAAAAATCAAACAAAGGGTATATGAACATACCTACTGTACTGGGAAAACGGAGAGAAAAATCAAACAAAGGGTATATGAACATACCTACTGTACTGGGAAAACGGAGAGAAAAATCAAACAAAGGGTATATGAACATACCTACTGTACTGGGAAAAACGGAGAGAAAAATCAAACAAAGGGTATATGAACATACCTACTGTACTGGGAAAACGGAGAGAAAAATCAAACAAAGGGTATATGAACATACCTACTGTACTGGGAAAATGGAGAGAAAAATCAAACAAAGGGTATATGAACATACCTACTGTACTGGGAAAACGGAGAGAAAAATCAAACAAAGGGTATATGAACATACCTACTATACTGGGAAAACAGAGAGAAAAATCAAACAAAGGTTATATGAACATACCTACTGTACTGGGAAAACGGAGAGAAAAATCAAACAAAGGGTATATGAACATACCTACTGTACTGGGAAAACGGAGAGAAAAATCAAACAAAGGGTATATGAACATACCTACTGTACTGGGAAAACGGAGAGAAAAATCAAACAAAGGGTATATGAACATACCTACTGTACTGGGAAAACGGAGAGAAAAATCAAACAAAGGGTATATGAACATACCTACTGTACTGGGAAAACGGAGAGAAAAATCAAACAAAGGGTATATGAACATACCTACTGTACTGGGAAAATGGAGAGAAAAATCAAACAAAGGGTATATGAACATACCTACTGTACTGGGAAAAACGGAGAGAAAAATCAAACAAAGGGTATATGAACATACCTACTGTACTGGGAAAATGGAGAGAAAAATCAAACAAAGGGTATATGAACATACCTACTGTACTGGGAAAAACGGAGAGAAAAATCAAACAAAGGGTATATGAACATACCTACTGTACTGGGAAAAACGGAGAGAAAAATCAAACAAAGGGTATATGAACATACCTACTGTACTGGGAAAACGGAGAGAAAAATCAAACAAAGGGTATATGAACATACCTACTGTACTGGGAAAAACGGAGAGAAAAATCAAACAAAGGGTATATGAACATACCTACTGTACTGGGAAAACGGAGAGAAAAATCAAACAAAGGGTATATGAACATACCTACTGTACTGGGAAAACGGAGAGAAAAATCAAACAAAGGGTATATGAACATACCTACTGTACTGGGAAAACGGAGAGAAAAATCAAACAAAGGGTATATGAACATACCTACTGTACTGGGAAAACGGAGAGAAAAATCAAACAAAGGGTATATGAACATACCTACTGTACTGGGAAAATGGAGAGAAAAATCAAACAAAGGGTATATGAACATACCTACTGTACTGGGAAAAATGGAGAGAAAAATCAAACAAAGGGTATATGAACATACCTACTGTACTGGGAAAACGGAGAGAAAAATCAAACAAAGGGTATATGAACATACCTACTGTACTGGGAAAATGGAGAGAAAAATCAAACAAAGGGTATATGAACATACCTACTGTACTGGGAAAAACGGAGAGAAAAATCAAACAAAGGGTATATGAACATACCTACTGTACTGGGAAAATAGAAAAATCAAACAAAGGGTATATGAACATACCTACTGTACTGGGAAAACGGAGAGAAAAATCAAACAAAGGGTATATGAACATACCTACTGTACTGGGAAAACGGAGAGAAAAATCAAACAAAGGGTATATGAACATACCTACTGTACTGGGAAAACGGAGAGAAAAATCAAACAAAGGGTATATGAACATACCTACTGTACTGGGAAAATGGAGAGAAAAATCAAACAAAGGGTATATGAACATACCTACTGTACTGGGAAAACGGAGAGAAAAATCAAACAAAGGGTATATGAACATACCTACTGTACTGGGAAAACGGAGAGAAAAATCAAACAAAGGGTATATGAACATACCTACTGTACTGGGAAAACGGAGAGAAAAATCAAACAAAGGGTATATGAACATACCTACTGTACTGGGAAAACGGAGAGAAAAATCAAACAAAGGGTATATGAACATACCTACTGTACTGGGAAAATGGAGAGAAAAATCAAACAAAGGGTATATGAACATACCTACTGTACTGGGAAAACGGAGAGAAAAATCAAACAAAGGGTATATGAACATACCTACTGTACTGGGAAAAAGGAGAGAAAAATCAAACAAAGGGTATATGAACATACCTACTGTACTGGGAAAATGGAGAGAAAAATCAAACAAAGGGTATATGAACATACCTACTGTACTGGGAAAAACGGAGAGAAAAATCAAACAAAGGGTATATGAACATACCTACTGTACTGGGAAAACGGAGAGAAAAATCAAACAAAGGGTATATGAACATACCTACTGTACTGGGAAAACGGAGAGAAAAATCAAACAAAGGGTATATGAACATACCTACTGTACTGGGAAAAACGGAGAGAAAAATCAAACAAAGGGTATATGAACATACCTACTGTACTGGGAAAACGGAGAGAAAAATCAAACAAAGGGTATATGAACATACCTACTGTACTGGGAAAATGGAGAGAAAAATCAAACAAAGGGTATATGAACATACCTACTGTACTGGGAAAACGGAGAGAAAAATCAAACAAAGGGTATATGAACATACCTACTGTACTGGGAAAACGGAGAGAAAAATCAAACAAAGGGTATATGAACATACCTACTGTACTGGGAAAAACGGAGAGAAAAATCAAACAAAGGGTATATGAACATACCTACTGTACTGGGAAAACGGAGAGAAAAATCAAACAAAGGGTATATGAACATACCTACTGTACTGGGAAAAACGGAGAGAAAAATCAAACAAAGGGTATATGAACATACCTACTGTACTGGGAAAACGGAGAGAAAAATCAAACAAAGGGTATATGAACATACCTACTGTACTGGGAAAACGGAGAGAAAAATCAAACAAAGGGTATATGAACATACCTACTGTACTGGGAAAACGGAGAGAAAAATCAAACAAAGGGTATATGAACATACCTACTGTACTGGGAAAACGGAGAGAAAAATCAAACAAAGGGTATATGAACATACCTACTGTACTGGGAAAAGGGAGAGAAAAATCAAACAAAGGGTATATGAACATACCTACTGTACTGGGAAAATGGGGAGAAAAATCAAACAAAGGGTATATGAACATACCTACTGTACTGGGAAAACGGAGAGAAAAATCAAACAAAGGGTATATGAACATACCTACTGTACTGGGAAAACGGAGAAAAATCAAACAAAGGGTATATGAACATACCTACTGTACTGGGAAAACGGAGAGAAAAATCAAACAAAGGGTATATGAACATACCTACTGTACTGGGAAAACGGAGAGAAAAATCAAACAAAGGGTATATGAACATACCTACTGTACTGGGAAAATGGAGAGAAAAATCAAACAAAGGGTATATGAACATACCTACTGTACTGGGAAACGGAGAGAAAAATCAAACAAAGGGTATATGAACATACCTACTGTACTGGGAAAAACGGAGAGAAAAATCAAACAAAGGGTATATGAACATACCTACTGTACTGGGAAAATGGAGAGAAAAATCAAACAAAGGGTATATGAACATACCTACTGTACTGGGAAAACGGAGAGAAAAATCAAACAAAGGGTATATGAACATACCTACTGTACTGGGAAAATGGAGAGAAAAATCAAACAAAGGGTATATGAACATACCTACTGTACTGGGAAAACGGAGAGAAAAATCAAACAAAGGGTATATGAACATACCTACTGTACTGGGAAAACGGAGAGAAAAATCAAACAAAGGGTATATGAACATACCTACTGTACTGGGAAAACGGAGAGAAAAATCAAACAAAGGGTATATGAACATACCTACTGTACTGGGAAAATGGAGAGAAAAATCAAACAAAGGGTATATGAACATACCTACTGTACTGGGAAACGGAGAGAAAAATCAAACAAAGGGTATATGAACATACCTACTGTACTGGGAAAACGGAGAGAAAAATCAAACAAAGGGTATATGAACATACCTACTGTACTGGGAAAACGGAGAGAAAAATCAAACAAAGGGTATATGAACATACCTACTGTACTGGGAAAAGCGGAGAGAAAAATCAAACAAAGGGTATATGAACATACCTACTGTACTGGGAAAAACGGAGAGAAAAATCAAACAAAGGGTATATGAACATACCTACTGTACTGGGAAAACGGAGAGAAAAATCAAACAAAGGGTATATGAACATACCTACTGTACTGGGAAAACGGAGAGAAAAATCAAACAAAGGGTATATGAACATACCTACTGTACTGGGAAAACGGAGAGAAAAATCAAACAAAGGGTATATGAACATACCTACTGTACTGGGAAATGGAGAGAAAAATCAAACAAAGGGTATATGAACATACCTACTGTACTGGGAAAAACGGAGAGAAAAATCAAACAAAGGGTATATGAACATACCTACTGTACTGGGAAAACGGAGAGAAAAATCAAACAAAGGGTATATGAACATACCTACTGTACTGGGAAAACGGAGAGAAAAATCAAACAAAGGGTATATGAACATACCTACTGTACTGGGAAAAACGGAGAGAAAAATCAAACAAAGGGTATATGAACATACCTACTGTACTGGGAAAACGGAGAGAAAAATCAAACAAAGGGTATATGAACATACCTACTGTACTGGGAAAACGGAGAGAAAAATCAAACAAAGGGTATATGAACATACCTACTGTACTGGGAAAAACGGAGAGAAAAATCAAACAAAGGGTATATGAACATACCTACTGTACTGGGAAAATGGAGAGAAAAATCAAACAAAGGGTATATGAACATACCTACTGTACTGGGAAAAACGGAGAGAAAAATCAAACAAAGGGTATATGAACATACCTACTGTACTGGGAAAACGGAGAGAAAAATCAAACAAAGGGTATATGAACATACCTACTGTACTGGGAAAATGGAGAGAAAAATCAAACAAAGGGTATATGAACATACCTACTGTACTGGGAAAACGGAGAGAAAAATCAAACAAAGGGTATATGAACATACCTACTGTACTGGGAAAACGGAGAGAAAAATCAAACAAAGGGTATATGAACATACCTACTGTACTGGGAAAACGGAGAGAAAAATCAAACAAAGGGTATATGAACATACCTACTGTACTGGGAAAACGGAGAGAAAAATCAAACAAAGGGTATATGAACATACCTACTGTACTGGGAAAAGGGAGAGAAAAATCAAACAAAGGGTATATGAACATACCTACTGTACTGGGAAAATGGAGAGAAAAATCAAACAAAGGGTATATGAACATACCTACTGTACTGGGAAAACGGAGAGAAAAATCAAACAAAGGGTATATGAACATACCTACTGTACTGGGAAAACGGAGAGAAAAATCAAACAAAGGGTATATGAACATACCTACTGTACTGGGAAAACGGAGAGAAAAATCAAACAAAGGGTATATGAACATACCTACTGTACTGGGAAAACGGAGAGAAAAATCAAACAAAGGGTATATGAACATACCTACTGTACTGGGAAAAGCAGAGAAAAATCAAACAAAGGGTATATGAACATACCTACTGTACTGGGAAAACGGAGAGAAAAATCAAACAAAGGGTATATGAACATACCTACTGTACTGGGAAAATGGAGAGAAAAATCAAACAAAGGGTATATGAACATACCTACTGTACTGGGAAAACGGAGAGAAAAATCAAACAAAGGGTATATGAACATACCTACTGTACTGGGAAAACGGAGAGAAAAATCAAACAAAGGGTATATGAACATACCTACTGTACTGGGAAAACCGGAGAGAAAAATCAAACAAAGGGTATATGAACATACCTACTGTACTGGGAAAAACGGAGAGAAAAATCAAACAAAGGGTATATGAACATACCTACTGTACTGGGAAAACGGAGAGAAAAATCAAACAAAGGGTATATGAACATACCTACTGTACTGGGAAAACGGAGAGAAAAATCAAACAAAGGGTATATGAACATACCTACTGTACTGGGAAAACGGAGAGAAAAATCAAACAAAGGGTATATGAACATACCTACTGTACTGGGAAAAACGGAGAGAAAAATCAAACAAAGGGTATATGAACATACCTACTGTACTGGGAAAACGGAGAGAAAAATCAAACAAAGGGTATATGAACATACCTACTGTACTGGGAAAACGGAGAGAAAAATCAAACAAAGGGTATATGAACATACCTACTGTACTGGGAAAACGGAGAGAAAAATCAAACAAAGGGTATATGAACATACCTACTGTACTGGGAAAATGGAGAGAAAAATCAAACAAAGGGTATATGAACATACCTACTGTACTGGGAAAACGGAGAGAAAAATCAAACAAAGGGTATATGAACATACCTACTGTACTGGGAAAAGGGAGAGAAAAATCAAACAAAGGGTATATGAACATACCTACTGTACTGGGAAAAACGGAGAGAAAAATCAAACAAAGGGTATATGAACATACCTACTGTACTGGGAAAACGGAGAGAAAAATCAAACAAAGGGTATATGAACATACCTACTGTACTGGGAAAATGGAGAGAAAAATCAAACAAAGGGTATATGAACATACCTACTGTACTGGGAAAACGGAGAGAAAAATCAAACAAAGGGTATATGAACATACCTACTGTACTGGGAAAACGGAGAGAAAAATCAAACAAAGGGTATATGAACATACCTACTGTACTGGGAAAGCGGAGAGAAAAATCAAACAAAGGGTATATGAACATACCTACTGTACTGGGAAAACGGAGAGAAAAATCAAACAAAGGGTATATGAACATACCTACTGTACTGGGAAAACGGAGAGAAAAATCAAACAAAGGGTATATGAACATACCTACTGTACTGGGAAAACGGAGAGAAAAATCAAACAAAGGGTATATGAACATACCTACTGTACTGGGAAAAACGGAGAGAAAAATCAAACAAAGGGTATATGAACATACCTACTGTACTGGGAAAAACGGAGAGAAAAATCAAACAAAGGGTATATGAACATACCTACTGTACTGGGAAAATGGAGAGAAAAATCAAACAAAGGGTATATGAACATACCTACTGTACTGGGAAAAACGGAGAGAAAAATCAAACAAAGGGTATATGAACATACCTACTGTACTGGGAAAACGGAGAGAAAAATCAAACAAAGGGTATATGAACATACCTACTGTACTGGGAAAACGGAGAGAAAAATCAAACAAAGGGTATATGAACATACCTACTGTACTGGGAAAATGGAGAGAAAAATCAAACAAAGGGTATATGAACATACCTACTGTACTGGGAAAACGGAGAGAAAAATCAAACAAAGGGTATATGAACATACCTACTGTACTGGGAAAATGGAGAGAAAAATCAAACAAAGGGTATATGAACATACCTACTGTACTGGGAAAACGGAGAGAAAAATCAAACAAAGGGTATATGAACATACCTACTGTACTGGGAAAATGGAGAGAAAAATCAAACAAAGGGTATATGAACATACCTACTGTACTGGGAAAGCGGAGAGAAAAATCAAACAAAGGGTATATGAACATACCTACTGTACTGGGAAAATGGAGAGAAAAATCAAACAAAGGGTATATGAACATACCTACTGTACTGGGAAAACGGAGAGAAAAATCAAACAAAGGGTATATGAACATACCTACTGTACTGGGAAAAGGGAGAGAAAAATCAAACAAAGGGTATATGAACATACCTACTGTACTGGGAAAACGGAGAGAAAAATCAAACAAAGGGTATATGAACATACCTACTGTACTGGGAAAACGGAGAGAAAAATCAAACAAAGGGTATATGAACATACCTACTGTACTGGGAAAACGGAGAGAAAAATCAAACAAAGGGTATATGAACATACCTACTGTACTGGGAAAAACGGAGAGAAAAATCAAACAAAGGGTATATGAACATACCTACTGTACTGGGAAAACGGAGAGAAAAATCAAACAAAGGGTATATGAACATACCTACTGTACTGGGAAAAACGGAGAGAAAAATCAAACAAAGGGTATATGAACATACCTACTGTACTGGGAAAATGGAGAGAAAAATCAAACAAAGGGTATATGAACATACCTACTGTACTGGGAAAACGGAGAGAAAAATCAAACAAAGGGTATATGAACATACCTACTGTACTGGGAAAACGGAGAGAAAAATCAAACAAAGGGTATATGAACATACCTACTGTACTGGGAAAAACGGAGAGAAAAATCAAACAAAGGGTATATGAACATACCTACTGTACTGGGAAAATGGAGAGAAAAATCAAACAAAGGGTATATGAACATACCTACTGTACTGGGAAAACGGAGAGAAAAATCAAACAAAGGGTATATGAACATACCTACTGTACTGGGAAAAACGGAGAGAAAAATCAAACAAAGGGTATATGAACATACCTACTGTACTGGGAAAACGGAGAGAAAAATCAAACAAAGGGTATATGAACATACCTACTGTACTGGGAAAACCGGAGAGAAAAATCAAACAAAGGGTATATGAACATACCTACTGTACTGGGAAAACGGAGAGAAAAATCAAACAAAGGGTATATGAACATACCTACTGTACTGGGAAAATGGAGAGAAAAATCAAACAAAGGGTATATGAACATACCTACTGTACTGGGAAAACGGAGAGAAAAATCAAACAAAGGGTATATGAACATACCTACTGTACTGGGAAAACGGAGAGAAAAATCAAACAAAGGGTATATGAACATACCTACTGTACTGGGAAAAACGGAGAGAAAAATCAAACAAAGGGTATATGAACATACCTACTGTACTGGGAAAAACGGAGAGAAAAATCAAACAAAGGGTATATGAACATACCTACTGTACTGGGAAAAAAGAGAAAAATCAAACAAAGGGTATATGAACATACCTACTGTACTGGGAAAACGGAGAGAAAAATCAAACAAAGGGTATATGAACATACCTACTGTACTGGGAAAATGGAGAGAAAAATCAAACAAAGGGTATATGAACATACCTACTGTACTGGGAAAACGGAGAGAAAAATCAAACAAAGGGTATATGAACATACCTACTGTACTGGGAAAATGGAGAGAAAAATCAAACAAAGGGTATATGAACATACCTACTGTACTGGGAAAAACGGAGAGAAAAATCAAACAAAGGGTATATGAACATACCTACTGTACTGGGAAAAACGGAGAGAAAAATCAAACAAAGGGTATATGAACATACCTACTGTACTGGGAAAACGGAGAGAAAAATCAAACAAAGGGTATATGAACATACCTACTGTACTGGGAAAAACGGAGAGAAAAATCAAACAAAGGGTATATGAACATACCTACTGTACTGGGAAAACGGAGAGAAAAATCAAACAAAGGGTATATGAACATACCTACTGTACTGGGAAAACGGAGAGAAAAATCAAACAAAGGGTATATGAACATACCTACTGTACTGGGAAAATGGAGAAAAATCAAACAAAGGGTATATGAACATACCTACTGTACTGGGAAAACGGAGAGAAAAATCAAACAAAGGGTATATGAACATACCTACTGTACTGGGAAGAACAACACTACCAACGCCTTGGCGAGACACATTATAGAACACCCCAACCATCAATTTCAGTTTATGGTACTCCAACAGGTAGAACACAATATTAGGGTCAGGCCTTGGGAACTCACACTGGAGGAATTTGAATTGAGATGGCAGGTACATACCACAGCTCATGTGCTCCCAGGGCTTAATGATTACATTTCTATTAAATGCCTTCTCAAACTTAAGGCTCTAAATAGATAAGGTGATTTCAACTATGACTTGTTTAATTTAATAACATTATTAACAAACTACACTTATAGCACAATTTACATTATACACTTTGTATTTTTAGTGTATGTTCTGGTGCATTATTAGAACCATAATATATGGTGTGTGTCTTCTTAAAGTATTGGGTTTGGGCTCTAACAACGCCTATAAACTTCCAACTTAATTCATTTAAACATAAGCATAGTGAATTAGTGCCAGATATATGGTTTTGGTGTTGGTTCGCATCAAAGTTTTTGGACGAAGAATTTTAGGACACAAACAGGTATACAGAGCAGGGACAAAAACTTTGACTAGGTAATACTGTTGTCATACTGGTCAACTGGTTTTAACCATATATATTTTTCTGTTTTTAACCATATATATTTTTCTGCTTATATTTAACTATGTTACAGTACTAATAATGTAGTTTTTATTCCAACTTTGACATTCTGTGTTGCAAAATGTTTTTTTCTGTGAATATCTCTTTAATTTTTAAAAAAAAAATGGTTTTAATTGTGTAATTGATATGGCAGTTTGAAAGTATTTAAACTGCAACTGCATGTTATGTCATTTGTCTGATGAAGTTGGTGGAGTACACCGACGAAAGCACTTACTTATCTACAATAAAAACAGTGTTGCTGTGATTACGCTGCTGCCATTTTTCTGCTTTCCAAACAGGCATTGGTCAGAGGTCAGGATTGAACCTTGTACCATGTGCATGGGAGGTGAAGACCTTAACATTTATGTCAACTGGCCATACTGTAAGTAGAAGGGAGGTGGTAGGTTTAGAGCATTAGGTAATGCAGGAGGGTAGACAGAAATAAAAGACTGTCATGTCATAAGATGAGGAAATTTAAAATGAAGGAAGTTTGTGGAAAAGAGGGAGGGGGTGGTAAGGGAGGTATGGAGATAAAGTGAGGAGGGGGGATGGGGTTCAGGTTGGATGATTACAATGACAGATACAGGTACTGGAAAGGTCGATGTTGAGAGCTTTATTGAATTCATGGACCTGGGTGATATTTCTGAGTGTCAAGGGTAGCTTGTTCCAAGATAGAAAAGGGAAATAGCTGTAGAGATTCTAACAAATCCTAAACAAATTTTTTAGGTTTGTGTATCTATGAGAGACATTCATCTGAGCTTCAAAGTAGTTGAGGGAGGTGTAGAAGGATACAAGTATGGAGATGCTATGGCAGAAGAAGGGTTTGTATAGGACAGAGTGGATGATGAGTATTTGGGTGAGCAAGAGTTGATGTGGAAGCTCTAGCCATTTTAGTGCCCTGAGGGCATGACAATGGTGGATTTTAGAGGGAATATTAGTGGCAAATCGAGCAACTTTGTTGTAGGTGGTTTCAAGTTTGGAAAGTAGTGAGGGCTGTATGTTTGTTAAGATTTATGAGCTGTAGAAGGGGTTTGGAAGAAGATATGTTTGGGCAAGTGAGATTCTGGAGTCAGGTGTGAGGAACCTTTTATTTGCATACAGTAGGCCAAGCCTTTGTTGGGATTTTTTGATACAGTGAAGTATATGAAGGTCAAATTTAAGCTGATCATCTATGATTGTTTCTAGGAGCCTAGTGTGGGTATTGGGTTTATAGTTGTCTTGTTGAGGGAAGAGATGGGACATGAGAATTTGAGGTGGGAAAAGGATTTAGGGAGTAAGAGTAGAAGTTTTGTTTTTTTGGGGTTGAGTAAAATTGGTTGTTGCTAAGCCATGTGTCAGTGGGGCTGAAAGATTTTTGTGTCAGGGAAAGTATGCCCGAGGGGTTGTCAGCAATGTAGATGATAGTTGAATAATCTGCATACTGTATGAGGGATGATTGAGGACAGGATGTATGAAGATGGTTGGAGAAGATGTTAAAAGAAGGGGGCCTAGAATAGAGCCTTTGGGGACTCTCATTTTGATGGGGAGGAAGGAGGAATGAGCAAACAGCCATTTGACTGATTGTTGTCCATCTGAGAGGTAGCTGTTAAACTAAGTGAGAGTTGCTGAGGAGAGATTAATTTGGAAAGTTCGTCGAGGAGGATGGGGTGAGAGACAGTGTCAAAGGCTTTTGAGAGGTCTAAAAAGAGACAGGAAATGAGTTTGTTATTGTCTCTGGCTTGGGAGATGGAGTGAATAAAGGAGATGAGGGCAGTAGTAGTGCTGTGGTGGGGGCAGAAGCCGTGCTGGGTTGGGGTGATCAGGTTTTCTTTAGAGAGATAGGCCATGATTTCTTTATGAACAAACTGATCAAGAATTTTAGAGAGGGGAGAAAGTATGGCAATAGGTCAATCATTAGAAAGCTCTACAGAGTTTCCATCTTTGCGGATGGGTATGGTATAGAATTTTTTCCAGAAAGAGGGAACAGTGGATTCACCATTTGAGTTGTTTATGAGGATGGAGACAGGATATGCTATGGAGGTAGAAGCTACCTTGAGGAAAAAAGATGGCAGGTTATCTGCAGATGGGGAATATTGTTTCATCCTGAGAGGGAGATTTTTAATGTAACTTGTAGGGATAGGATATAGTGAGAAGTGTTTTTTTGCAGTGGGGGTGGTGGTGGTGGTAGGTATGGAGTTGGTAGGACTGGATATCTACATAAGTTTGCTGATGGTATCGATGAAGTAGGAATTGAAAATTGATGCAGTTTCTTGGGGAGTGTTATTAGGGCAGGGGCTGGGAGTAGAGGAATTCCCTGGGTGGAGAATTTGGTACATAGAATCCCAGAATTGTTTGAGGTTTCCAGGTTTTCTGGTTTGGGGTATGTGGTAAAAGTTATTTTTATTAATGTCAATGTGTTTTTTGACCAGAATGCAGAGTTCCCTGTATTTTTGGTAGTGAGAGAGAGAGTTGGTTTTAGTCCAGAGTTTCCTGGCAAAATCTCTGCTGTGGATAAGGGACCAAGTAGAGTTGGTGAGCCAAGGAGAACATTGAGATTTAATTATTTTACTTCTGGGAGGGGTGAGAGAGTTAAGTGTGTTTAGAAAGGTAGAGTTGGATTGTAGAACAGCTTCATCCAAAGGTAGGAATGAAAGGAATGGCCAGTCTATAGAGGAGAGAGTTGTTAAATGTTACAGGTTTGAAGTTAGTAAGTGTATAGCTTAACTTAAATTTGTGTGGTCTGGAAAGGAGGGGGGAGAATCTAGCACTCATATTGGGAAGTGGTCACTGTGATGCCCCACCACTGGCCCTTGTAGTCAAGGAGCCTCAATACTCACCACTAGCACCAGGTGGGGGATGTACATTGGGAAGATGACAGGTACACACACACAATATTTCCAGATGCAGCTTTCTGCATCAAGTGCAATTTCCCTTAAGAGCCCACAGAGACCACAGTCAGTCCGGGGCTGGTTTCTCCCTCTTTCTCCAGATCCCAAGTAAGACTCCCCACTGGCGCAGCTATAGAGTTGAGGTCACAGCTGAGTGGCCAAGCCAAGACCTCCAGCACCCTCTCTGTCCAACCAGTGCTTCATGTCCCTGCCCAAGTAGCTGACACACACACACTTTGAGGTTTGATTTATACAGGCACACACATACACACACACACACACACACACACACACACACACACACACACACACACACACACACACACACACACACACACCTAGGAAAGGCTTGAACTGGTTTACTAGCTATGCCCCCTTCAACCTAGACTATAAGGTAGTTATCACTGCCACTAGCCAACTCCTTATCAGCTACTTTAAGGTCCGTAACAATTGGTGCCCAATATTACTGTGTAATAATATTAATATTAATATTAATACAAATGATAATTTGACCATGAGTAAGGCTATTAGGAGTGGTCTACACAGTGTCACCAAATAAATATGCAAGTACTTTCAAAACTTAACTATCTCTTATAAATATCAACCACATTGAAAGGTTTAAATATATTTAATAATAAATAAAAAAGGACAAAAAAATACTAAATATTTTTCAGAGTGACATCAGAGTTCAAAATTACAGGAAATACTTAAAACAACATTGCAGGACAGTCTCAAATAAATAAAGAAAAATATCTAAACTATGCTTAATTATATTCCTGACTGTATCTAAGAGAGTTACAATACCCTAGAAGCTTACTTACAGATCAAATCAGATGTGTGGTGAATGGTTCTTGTCAGGTCCAAGACAGATTACAGAATGAACAGAATTACAGATTATAGAATACAGAATGTGCATCTCTAAGAGATTTCTCAAATTAATATCTCAAATATTACTGCTGGGATAGCTTGCAGAATACCATCATTTCTTGTCATTTGACTCTATCCCAGGTGAAACCCCCACTACAGTATTTAGCATCTACCTGCAAAAATACATTGACCTCAGATCCTTGGCAGATGCTGAAAGTCATAAACAATTACATTCCTCTGTATTTTAAGACTAGCAATTATTTTGCCCTAAAGACAATATAGAAAACTCTATACTACAGACTTTGTGTCTGTAGCTGTATTGAAAACTGAAAGATGCCATCTTTCATTGTGTAGCCTATAAATTAATTTAATTTCAGCTATTTTGCTGAAGTTTTGCTGGATTGAAGTTAACCTCCTATGTTCCATTTTCCACTATTAAAATATATACATTTGAACAGTTACGATAGTGCATGTACATTTCTGTTCTCTTCCAGAAGGGCACACTGTGGACACATTTTAATCACTTTGCAAAAACTTTTTCAACACACATATCTGTGCCAGCAGTTTGATATACACGTGACATACAGTTGTATTACATTTGTAACACAAGCATCTTATATAAAGCATGTTGATATTCACAACTGACATATAATTATGTACAAAATTCCAGAAAGCTGTGCTGGCACTATCTCCCTTTGTCACAACCTTCATTGTAGAGAAAGTGGTTTATTTTCTATTAATCTTGTAAAGAGACTTGTAACATGAAAGGATATATACCTATCTACCTCTTTCTACCTCTACATATTTTTAGTAGTATAACTCATCAGTAACATTCAGCCTGTTTACACTTTATAGTCCATGTACTCCTTGTATTTGTCTAATGCCTTATGGATGTTGCTCACACCAATAATCCATTGTTGTAAATACTGAACCTATTCACTTGTAATGATGATCCTTATGCATCTGTTTGATTATTTTTTGTATAATTTTCCAGCAATTTTATTTTGTGTAAATCTTATAAACTGACTTTAAAAATCTATTATCTTTGCTTATGTATAAATTGGAGCTTTTCCGGGCCTCCACCGAAAATGGGCTTTTCCTGGCCCAGCAGACATTCCCAGTAATCAAATGCCAGTACATAAATAAATAAATAAATAAATACATATGCATAATGACATTTCTTTGTCAATTCAGTGACATTTTGTGTGAAACTAAAGTTTATCTCTCTGAGGTACAAAGGCTGACAAAAGCAAAAGTGTATGACCACCACAAACTAGTCATCAACCAAGTTAATCGGTAAGGGTGGGAAGCTTAGCTAAATTAATCTTTAGAACCTCAGCATACATTGGATTATGAGTACCTCACTAGACACCTGCAACAACTGGAGAGGTTGCAAAAGTACCTCACAAAGAGGATCCTAGGCCTTAAACACTTGTCCTATATGGACAGACTCAAAAAACTCCAACTATTCTCTGTCATGTATCGCCTACTTAGAGGCGATTTCTTCTTGATCTACAAAGCCATGTCTGATCCAGCTCTGTTAGAAATGCTTCATCTAAAGAAATCCCAATCCCTCTGCACCACACGCTCCAGTGACCTCAACCTCATTACTACAATCAACAGAATGTGCTGGAGGGACACGTTTATAACCCAGAGACTGCCCTTGCTATGGAATAGATTTCCCATACATGTCAAACAAAGCACCTCACTGGCCTTCTTCAAGAGAAACCTTGATGAGTGGATGGGAAATAGAAAATTCTCCCCGTGGATCACTCCAGTGGCTCTACTTGACAGAGGCACTGGGAACAAAGGTCAGGTGGAACAATATCAGGGTAATCCTATGGGATAGGTTTGTAAAGGCTCCAGAGCCATTAGCCTAGTACACACCTATGAACCTATGTTAGATGTGAGTTGTGGTCTGTCCTGTGTGGTATCTGGTGGGTGGTGTGTATAGTATGTGGTATGTGGTGTTTAATGCATGGTGTGTGGTATGTAGTGTGTGATGCAAGTGGTGTGTAGTGTATGTGGTGTGTGGTGCATGGTGCATGTGATGTGGGGTTTACTGCTGATGATCTTGATGTCTGTGTGGAGATTTTTGCCTCCAATGTTACTGTATATGTGCATGTAGGTGATCATAAGTCAGCATGAGACAATATATATGCTGTTTGAAGATACATATCTCAATCAAACTGGCTACAGAAATTTTGGGAAAACTGTTCCATTTTTTTGAACAGAAGAAGCCTGGTGATTGAATTACTATAATTGCTTGATGTTAGGTTTGTTTCAGAATGAAGGGTTTACTACAGATTGACTATTACTAAGGCTTGGGGGTTGCTGAGTTACTTGAGTTGGGTGAAGAGATATCCTATCCTGAATTAGCTGCAGCACTAGGTATTTTCACTTGTGTCTGCACGAAGTTATGAAGAGTTAATGGGTTTCTTATAGGGAAAGAAAGCTCCTGCTCTGCCAGCACACTACAGAACAATTCCAACAGCAGCCATGCTGCCAACACACTACAGAGTGAGTCCAACAGCAGCTGTGCTGCCAACATACTACAGAGTGAGGCCAAAAGCAACCATGCTGCCAACACACTACACAGTGAGTCCAACAGCAGCTGTGCACTGAGCACAGCTCAGTGCAGCTTATGTTTTTCTTTTTTTGATGCAAAATGCTTTTCAGAATGGCTGGATGACACTAGGATCAGCACAGCTTGTTTCTGTCAGTTCAGGCCTTTCCATGTTTCTCAGAATCTTGAGTAAAAGACCCTCAGTGAGTGCTGCTTTGGGCCAGTAATTAAGGAGCCAGAATCCTCACCACTGACACTGGAGATGGATGTTCACTTGGAAGAAATACAGATACACACAGTATTTCCAGATGCAGCTCTCTGCACCAAGGACAGTTTTCCTTAAGAGCACACCAAGACCTCACTCAGTCAAGGGTACGGTTTCCCTCTCTCTTTCCAGGCCCCCAGTAAGACTCCCCACTGGCACACCTGTAGAGTTGAGTCCTCATCCAAGTGTTCCAAGCCAAGTCCTCCACCACCCTCTCTATTAAACCAGTGCTCTGTGCCCCTGCTCCAAGTAGCTGACATACACACACACACACACACACACACACACACACACACACACACACACACACACACACACACACACACACACACACACAAACACACCTACACCGGGGAAAGACTGGCACTGACTTATTAGCAATGCACCCTCTGCCCAGACTACAAGGTAGGTACTGCTACCAGAACACTCCAAAGCCAACTAATCTAACGGTCTTACAAGGGTACCCAATTATGCTGAGTAAAATTAATACTAATGGTAGTGTTTGACCAATACAGCAAGGCTTTTTGGAGTGGCCGCAGTGTTACCTAAGAAATATAAGTAGTCTCAAAGGTTAAAATATTCTCTAAAAGATCAGCCACAATGAAAAGTTTAAATACATTTAATAAAAAATAATAAAAGATCATGAAGGTGCTAAATATCTATTTACAATAAACATCAGAGTTTCAATCACAGGAAATATTTAAAATAACATAGATGGGTAGGTTCACATAGATACAGAAACAATGCTTAACTAATCTCACTACATTTTCCTGACTTAAAGAATTACTATCCCACTGCCCTTTTCCTCCTGGCATAGCCAGCACTACTTCACATCTTTACATCATCACACAGATTATTATAGATGAGCTAGAGAGAGGAATCCAATCAATAATGGCCATTAAATCAGCCAGTGGAATTATGTGACACAGAACCTGTATCAAATCACACTTCTCTTTCCTCAGTATGTAATGCCATATCATTTTAAATACTGAGAAATACAAAAAAAAAAAAAAAAAAAAAAAAAAAAAAACTAAAAACAAGTGTTTATACTTAGGGCATACATCACAATATATGGAGAGAATATCAAAATTTGCCAACTACTGCTTCTATATGGCTTGGTAGCTGATGACCCAGCTAAGTGTGGATGGGCTAATGCTAAACATGCTGAGCCATTTTAAAAGAAAGTAGTGCTTGATAATATAAAAGGATTTGGAAAAAACTCTAGAAAAGTAGCAGCAAACTGATTGAAAAAGATTTCTGTATTCCCTTTGCTTTGCATTATGAGATTTGTCATTTCAGGTAATTATTTCAGAGATCTGCATTTACTGGAATTTATTAGTCATAAACATGATACACTACTCTGGTTACCTTCTTGCAAATACCAGCTCTACATACTGCAAATGTTAATGTCTCACGTATCATGAACCTAGGCCTTTCTATGTGATATTTTGTGGAACAGCATGAAATTTGCTTTACTTATGCTTGTAAGAGTAGCATTTATCTTTTACCACTCCAAAGGTACAGACAGCTATCTCTGTAGTTTTATAGAGGATTACCTTGAAGCTGTCTTACAGACAATTCTGTGTTGACTGCATACTTAACTAAAATTATTTGCTTTGGCACAGCTAGATTGGTGGTATATACAGACAACTACTGAGGTGCAAGCACTCACAAACTTGTGCCCCCACCCCGCTTTGCTTCCTTATAAATGGTGTTCCTGTTTTGTTGCTTTGTTTACATGGCATTTCCTTCTTGCCAGCCTGTTAAATAATATGTTTTACTGATTTTCATTAATGCAGTTTCCTTGCAGGTTTATTGTGTTGCATTTTATCCAAATCATTGCTATAATCTAAGTTAATGGCTTCTGATTGTACCTTATTTACTCTAGGCACTATTACCAATCTAGTGATGCTATAAATTACTAATGACAATGAATGACTTTGTTTGTATGCAAATTGCATATCATAAGCAACCCATTATCTATTTAACTCAGATTGAATTATGTCCACCAGCATTATTCAGATTTCCTATGCAGCTCATTACACTTTTTGAAGAGTACTTAACACTTCAGCCTTATTATAGGTTCATAGGTAGGTACTAGGTTATTGGCCCTAGGGCCTATACAAGCCTAGCCAAAAAGGTACTCTGGCTTCAGCCACCCAAGAAAATTATTTTCCTATGCCCCTGTTGAGCAGAGCCACAGAGATGATCCCCAGGGTGAATTTCCTAATTCCCATCCAATCATCAAGATTTTTTTTCTTGAAGAGTGCTAATGAGGAGCTTTGTTTGATATAGATAGGTAGTTTGTTCCAGAGTATGGGAAGTCTCTGGGACAGGAATCCATCCCTCCAGCATGTTCTGTTTATTGTAGTGACAAGGTTTAGGTACCTAGAGCATGTAGCTCAGAGGGATTGGGATTTCTTTATGTGGAGCATGTCCAACAGCTCTGGGTTTGACATAGCTTTGTATGTTAGGCAGAGATTGCCTCTGAGTAGGCGATATGCGACGGAGTAAAGCTGGAGTTTTTTTAGACAGTCTGCATAGGGCATCTGTTTGAGGCCAGTAATCCTCTTTGTGAGGTATTTCTGCAGCCTTTCCAGTTGTTGTAGATGTCTTGTGATGTACTTGCCAAAAGGGGCATTGTACTCTATAATGGGTCTAATGAGTGATGAGTAGAGGGGAGCAATGACCTCTTTTTTCCTGGATGAGAAACCGTTTGTGATAAGGTGTACCACATAGAAGGATTTCCTGACTACTGTGGTGATGTGATTATCAAAGGAGAGACTACTGTCCACCTGTGTCCCAAGGTCTCTTATCACACTTTCAATGTTAAGTAGACTACCACCTATGTGGTAGCTCATGGGTACAGAGTTTTTATCAAAGAGGATGACAATGCACTTTTTGGCATTGAGCTTGAGGCCATGGCTTTGACACCAGGCATCTGTCTCAGTGAGGACCCTTTTGTAGGATGTCCACATAATTAGGAGTTTCAATTATGGCTCCTAGTTTCCAGTCATCTGCAAACTTTGTTAGCCAAAGACCGTCTGTGTTAGCCTGTACTTCAGAAAAGTAGATAGTAAACAGGAGAGGACCCAAGACTGAACCCTGTGGTACTCCATTTGTCATTGGTCTGAAGTTGGATTTGGAGTCTGCTACTTTCACAGTGTGGATTCTGTCAGTGAGCCAGTTGGCAACCCATCTTGTGACATAGGGATTTATACCCAGTTTAGTGAGTTTATCTATAATTCCAGAGTGGGGGATGGTGTTGAAAGCCTTGGCAAGATCTAGATAGGCTGTGCGAACCACCTTACCCTCATCTACAGCTTTGGTGACTGCTTCAAAAAAGTCAGTCAGGTTTAGGAGACATGATCTGCCTTTTACAAACAACCCAAACTGGGGGGGTCCAGAGTTTGGAGATTATTAATTTTTTTTTTAAAGTTCCATGATGATATGTCAAATGGCCTTGCAGACCAGGCTCATTAGGCTAATGGGGTGGTAGTTCCTAGGGTCCGTGGTGGCTCCCCCTTTGTGGAGTGAGATAACCGTCGCTGTGCACCATTCAGTGGGCACAAAGCCTGAGGTGAGGCTATGATTGAACATGGCGCTTAGGTGGGGTTCCAGTTAATTCTGTAGTTCATGTAGAATGCAGCCTGGGATGTTGTCAGGTCCCATGGATGCTGTGTTCTTGGCTTTGTAGAGTGTGTTTTTTACCTGTGCAGCCATGATTACAGCAGCTTTGCATTCTTCAAGTATAGAGATGAGCCCTTTAGGGGGTGAGAGGGGGGTAAAGTTAGCACTGATCCTATTTGTCAGAATGTTGGCAATATCAGTTGGTTCTGTATATTTTGTGCCATTGTGCTGTAACTCAGAACAGATCTGAGTGTTGCCTTTGTGATTCTTGACATAGCTATAGAATGCTTTGTGGTTGTCTTTAGAATCAGTGGTGACTGCCATTTATTAGGTTATCTGCCTGCAGGTAGCCCTCAGTCGGCCCGAATACCAGAGTCTTGAGATTTCTGCATTGGATGCTGTCACTTCTTCCATTCCCTTCCCTTTGTACCATTCCCTTTGTACATCAGGATGGGACTATGCTTAGCAATCAAATGGAATGTTCATCAAACGATCGTTCATCACACAGAGACCATTGAAATGTCCCTTCAGTGAAAGGGCAAATGATCAGACAGAATTTAATTGTACAGTCACATTTGATGAATGTGATACCCCTTCACTGGCCCAGTGATCAAGGAGCATCAATCCTCACCACTGGCAACAGTGGGGAATGTATACACTGGGAGGATGACAACTACACATGCATAAAGTGCAATTTCCCCTTAAGAGCACACAGATATCACAGTCAATCCGGGGCTGGTTTCTCCCTGTTTCTCCAGATCCCCAATAAGACTTCTTACTGGCACAGCTATAGGGGTGAAATCTCAGCTGAGTGGCCAAACCATGATCTCCAGTACCCTCTCTGTCCAACGAGTGCTTCGTGTCCCTGCCCAAGTAGCTGGCATGCACACTCTATGAGATTTGATGTGTATATACACACACACACACACACACACACACACACACACACACACACACACACACACACACACACACACACACGCATGCATGCGCACACACACACACACACTCACACATACACATACACACTCTCCTGGATAAGGCTGGCACAAGTTTACTAGCTATGCCCCCTTCTGGCCAGACTATAAGGTAGTTCCAACTGCCACCTGACACTCTTTATCAGCTACTTCAAGGCCCTTAACAAAGGGTGTCCAATCCTACTGTGTAGTGTTACTATTAATCTGAATGGTAGTTTGACCAAGGGCCAGGGTATTAGGAGTGGCCTGTACATTTTTCACCAGATAAATATGCCAGTGCTCTAAGAGCTTAAATATGTCTCATAAATATCAGTCACAAAGATAGGTTTAACTATATTTAATAATAAATAATAAAAGAACAAGACAATACTCAGTAAGTAATTAGTTACATCAGAGTTCAAAATTGCAGGAAATATTTAAAACAACATTGCAGGATAGTCTCAAATAAATAAAGAAAAATCCAAGCTGTACTTTATTATATTCTTACCTGAATCTAAAAGAGTCACACTTACTTACAGCAAGGCAAGTGCAGAGGTGAGTGGATGTTCTTGTTAGGTCAAAGACAAAATACAAAATGCCCTCTCTCTCTTAGAGAGTTCTTAAATTAATTCCTCAAATATTGCTACTGGGATACTTGCAGGATGACATCACATTTGTCATCTGACTATCCCAGATGAAAACCCCCATTGCAAGAAACTGCCAGCATTTTAGAATCTCCCTGTGAAAAAATAAATATCTCTCAGACCTTTGCAACTGATGAAAGACATAAAATAATAAAACATTTGGAAAACAATGCAGAAGGCACCATAGTTCTAGATGTCCTGTCTCCTTGCTGCATTGAAACTAACTTTTATAGCACAATCATAAAAAAAATTAATTTCAACTATTTTCTTGAAGTTTTTGCAAGTTAACCATCTATGTTCTAGTTCCCACTGTTAAAACATATACACTTATGCAATTACAATAGTTTATATACATTTCTGTTCTAATCCAGCAGGCACACTGTGATCACACCTCTAAACTCAGTACTGAACAAACCCTGGTCAACACACACTTCTGTTCCAGCAGTTTAATGTACACATAACATACAGTTCTAATACATTTGTAAGACAAGCATATGAATCATGTTGATATTCACAACTGACATATGATTACTTACAAAATTCCAGATAGCTGTGTTGGCAGGATCTCCTTCTGTTACATTTCTAAATAAATCATATTAATATTCACAAACAACATATACTTATTTACAAAATTCCAGATAGCTGGGCTGGCAGTATCTCCTTCTGCTACATTTCTATATAAATCATATTAGTATTCACAAATGACATATAATTATTTACAAAATTCTAGCTAGATGGGCTGGCAGTATTTCCCTTTGTCACAGCCAATATAAAGAGAACAAAACACAGTATGTCATCAGTGGTAACAAAGGGATAAGGAATCTTCCCCTTTCCACACTGTATTGTGATCTCTGAGTTGGTATATATAATTAGCAGGGGGTGTGTGGGGGCACACTCCCTACATAAGTAGTGTCTGTTGTTCAGCAATCCACACCTCCCACCTGCTAATTTTATAACCAGCTCCAAGATTCCTCTACAGTGGGGAAAGAGCAGGTTTCCTTATGCCTACATTACCGATGACTATGTAGTATGCTCTGGTCCCTTCATGTTTGCCAACTATGATTGTTCGATGAAATTCTGTATGATCATTTGGCCTTTCACTGAATGGATGTTTTGATGGTCGATGTGGGATGAATGGCCATTCGATCGCTAAACATAGAATCTGTCAGTACTAACATTCTAGAGAATTGCATGAGTGCTGTAATAGTATATTAATGGTACAGTGTGTGGAATACAAAAGCACTTGCTATTTCTACAATCATTTTTATTTTTACATCATCCACACTAGAATGCTTTTACATATATGTTTTATATTTACCTCCAAGTATTCTATTTTTACTTTTCATATGTCAAAATGTTATATGTCTTTATTTTTTTCCTCAGTTTGCAACTATACCATATTGAAGTTTCATAACTAATTCACTGAAAATAAGTGGCTGTAAGTATTTTTTTTTGCTCGTTTCTTGCTTTTATAAGTTGTTGCCTTTTATATTTTCTTTCATTTTTGAACTCTGAATAAAACATTTCTGTGTGTATGATATAATTAAATAAGTTTAATTTTCTTACCTGTTTATTTCGGTCTATATTAGCTAGTCAAAGTGTCAAAAGAGCGAATGCTCTTTCATCGACTGCTAATATGAGAAAACACAATATCGACCGGCCAGAACAGCGATTTTTTTCCCCAGGGAAAAAAATCTCTGGGCCATTGTCAGGGCTTTACCGTTTCCTCCACTGTGGTGCGATCTCGGAGTTCGTATATTTAAGTACAGGGGTGTGGGGGGCACAGCCCTCCCTGTCGGGGGTGAGGGGGGCAAAGTCTCCCACTTTATTTTGTTTGTGGATTTGTTTTTTTTTTGTTTTGTTTTTTTTTTTTTGCTGTTTTTCTTTTTTTTTTTTTTTTTTGGAGCAGCGATTTTTTTCCCTGGGAAAAAAAAAATCTCTGTTCTGTATGTATGACATTGTATGTTTTCACATATTAGCAGTCAATGAAAGAGCATTCATTCTTTTGACACTTTGACTAGCTAATATAGACCCATTTCTTTTATTTAGTTTTTCTCCCTGCTCATTATTGATTACCCTATCACTTTGTGTGCTATTTGTATATAGTGTGCGCATTTTGTTTTTCATATTAATCAAGCTCTCAACTTCTCTTCAGATAGTTACTGTCTTGGTATTCTCTTTTTCTGTTTGTTGTGTGGAGCATTCCCCTCAACCTTTTAATGCAAGAAATGTGGACAAAGCTAAACATTATGGTGAGACAAAGGACAACAAATTGGGACAGAGTTTAAATACTGCTCTTATAAACTTGGAAAGTTGCTAGAGTAACAGGTTTTGTGTTTGCATGCATTTTCTGATGGATATAAAGTCTGAAACTCAAATCTCAGTCATTATTTAGTGATTTCAGTCCCCAGTGATAAGTCAATATTCAACATTATTGACATTTCCCAAATTACCTTGCCTTCCAGTGACTTCCAACTGTTTTACAGGAGGGCAATCCACATTGCACCCCTCATGTGCGGGGCTATGCCCCTAATGCCCCCTACTAATTATATGTACAAATACAGAGATCGCACTATAGTGAGGAAAAGGGAACATTTCCCCGTCCCCACTGTAGTGCAATCTCCAAGCAGAACATCAGCCTCACTACAGCAAATGCACACTAGCATTCGCTGTTGTGGAGTTGAACATATTTGGTTTGGTATTATGAGAACTGGAAAACTGCCTTTTGACCATCCAAGTTTGTATGACTGCCGTCCAAAATTTTGATAGTAAACCGAACATTGAATAGTCAAGTTATAGGAATGTAGGTCTAAACTCCATCTAAAAAACTTATTATTCTGCCCATTTACTGTATGTAACTATTTTAAGGATTTATGGTCAGTAACCACAGTGAAGTTTCTGCCATACAGGTAGGCTTATAAGTTCTGTAAAGCTCAGACTATACCACCACATTCTTCCTCTATGGTTGCATAAGAACTCCTTTCTGGTTTGATGTTTCCAGCTCAAGTACACAATAGGGTACTTTTCTACCCCTGAGGAAACTTAGCTAAGTACACCCCCACCCTATAGTTCGAATCATCTATGTATACTGTGAATTCTTGACTATAATTATGATTTTCTAATGCAGAAGGTCCACTAGGAATATCCATGAGCTTTTGAAATGCCTGCTCACTGGCAGGTATTGTGATAACCTTATTTGGTCTATTTTTCCTAGTAAGGTCTACAAGGGGAATAGTATTGCACTATGCTGGAGAACACATTTCCTATACTACCCTGCTTTCCTTAATAACACATGTACCTGTTTCTTGAAGTAAGAGTGGCTCATGCCTGAACAGCCTTAACCTTGGAAATCCTCCACTATCATGATATATTTTGTAGCTGTGGAACTTAGGGTACTCAGGGGTCACACAATATCCACACCTACCATTTGAAATGGTTCCACAATAACAGGCAAATGCATCAAAGTAGCAACGGCTTTGTCTCCAGCCTTGACAACCTTTTGGCACCTTTCACAGGTCCTGAAGTACCTTATTGCATCCTTTGCAATCCCAGACCAATAATAATTCTTCATAAGTCACCTTTTAGTACCTTTTATGCCCATATGACCTGCAAAAACGAATTTCTTGGGTCTTGGCCAGGAATGTCTGCCAGGAGGCCCTGAGTGCTGCCAACTACTGCTATTACTTCTCCCTGTAGCCCTCCTTCACAAGTCCATTCCCTATACAACAACATTTTGCAGCAGTATATGAACTCCAGCTTCCCTTGAGTATCTTGTCCGGCCTTGTTTACCTCCCTCACATAAGGCAGAATCTGAGGGCTAGGCCTGCCTCAATTCCTCCTACTCACCCTCCCTAGTTCCCCTTCCAAAGGAAGCCTGGTACTATCTGGCAGTACTGTCTCAAGTTCTGCTTAGCTACTATAACTTACCTCTCTCCTAGAAGTATCAACTTCCAAAGGAAGCCCAGTATCTTTCCACTTCTGTGGGTTAGATACCAGATCACTGCTACTGACCAGTTTTCCCTCTAAAGTAGCCACATCACCAGCCCTAGATGGAAGTCTGGACTCTGGTGGGTCTACCCCTACTGCCTTCACCATGTGTTTGCCTTCATGCCTAACTCCATATAATGGCACACACACACACGCACACATGCACACACACACGCACGCACACACACACGCAAGCACACACACACACAAAATACTGTATTGTCAAAGTCATTACCTATTAGGACATGAAAGAATGCCCTCAAACATAGCCATCTGCTTGATATCTTGCCACCTTCAGAGTCCATGTAGACTTTGACCAAAGGTGCCAAAAAATAATTTCTCACCTACTGCCCTAACTGGAATGGACTGTCCAGGAAATTAGTGGTCCTGTCTGATCACTACAGATTTGACTATGACTGTGTCTGAGGCTGTGTCTCTTTTGGCAATAGAGTCTTTATCTTCTACTTGTATAAGATACAGACTGCCATGATAGTTAGGTACATCTGTTTTCTTTAAACAGCCCACAACTGTCATAATGATAGTCTTTGGTGCTCCTGAGATCCTTGTTCGCCAGCTTGTCTTGGTGGGCAACAAGACTGTACATGCCCTATGCAATTACATTTAAAAACATCCAACTCCAGTATCTGGGCATATACCTGAATTAGTATTGCATAACTTGCTGGAATGACTTAGACTATACCCTGTACCCTACACCCATAGGCAGTGCTGGGTTCTCATTCCTGTGCAATGACAACCAGCTAGCTAGCTAAACATTCCCTGTCCTGATCGTCTCTTCAGCAGTGTTAAACTCCCGGTCTGCCACCCAAGTTCTCATGTCCTCAAACATAATGCTAAGGATTTGTTCCATAACAAAAAGATCTGCAAGCATCTCAAATGTGGTGACCTTATATCCACTCACACATCTCTGAAAAATAAATGTTGATATCTAAAATATACTCAGTCATGCTTTTGTGTGCCTTTCTCTTGTATTCTCTAAATGTCTTTCTGTACAGCTTATAACAGGAAAGTAAAGATTCTTTACCTTTGCCATAACTTAAACAGTCAACAAAAGTGAGTTTAGAAACTGCATGCATTACTTTACCTGTGAGCAAGGGAGTAAAAACCTCACTGGCTATGCTTATTCAATCTGATGGTGAATACACAGCTTCTTAATAAAACAACAGAATTTTTTCCTGTCGTTATATTGAGTAAAACGTTTTTTTAAAGACCTTGGCTTCCTGACTGTGACCTCTTCCCCCTCCATGACTCACATGCTTCTGTCATAAGAAGATTGTCTTTTGTGCCAGATTTTGCATTCACTCACATGCCTCAGTTTCCATGCCCTATTTTTCCAGTGACAATCTCTTCAATTTCACCTGAGCTATAAAGTCCTCTTGAAATAAAGCAGATTGTACTTCTGCAATCACCTAAATAATCTCCCCATGCTGCAATATGCATATATCTGCCATCATCGCCTGTCTGGGCTATGACAATAGGAGGTACTGCCAATCATGCCAAGAGAAGCGGGGCAGTGGATGTGTAACATATGCCAGTATAGCTAGCTGGAATTTTGTAAATAATTATACGTCATTTGTATACCAAACTAATTTGTACAGATGCTGCTGCTGAAAATGTATTTGTGAGGATTGCTTGTGTTAAAAGGTATCAATAGTCTGCCCTGCTGGAAGGAAAAGAAATGTACATGTAGTATTGTAACTGAATTAAATGTGTGTTTTAACAGAGGACTGGAAGTGAAGAGGTTAATCTCAAACTTTAAAATATATCTGAAATTAAATTACTTTATGGATTAAGCCATAAAGATTTTATCCCATAATTTTGAATGGAGCCAGAGATGTAATGTCTGTGCTAGATAATAGATTGTAGCTCATGTAGGAAGAGTGGAATGGTTTTATTGTTTTATGGCTTCCAGATGCTTTAATAAAACTTAGCTAAAGGTCTAGTGTGTATTGTAGCACACATGTGATAAACACTGGCAGCTTCTACTAATGGAAAATAGTGTGGGAAACAGAGTCAGATGACCAGATGTGTGTGATGTCATTCTATAACTCAATAATAATACTATTCAGATATTAGTAGGAGAGTACTCTCATCATTCTGTATTCTGTCTTGCATATGACAACAGGGACCTCTCACCCACAGTATCTTGCCTTGCTCTATTCAGTAAATAGGAACAGTAATGTTTTTAGTCAGTCAGGAATAAATAGTGAGATTAGCTAAATCCTGTTTTTCTGTATCTGTGTGAAACTTTCTAGCTGTGTTATTTTCAATATTTCCTGTGTCTGTAGCTCTGGTGTTTACTGTAAATAGATATTTAGTATTTTCATGTTCTTTTATTATTTATTATTAAATATATTTAAACTTTCATTGTGGTGGGTCCTTTTCAGAAAATATTTAAGTTTTGAGAGTATCTGCACATATTTATTTGATGATAACTCTGGCAGCTCCTGAAAGCCTGGCTTTCAACATTAGTCAACAACAAAAGTCAACATTACCATTTGTATTAATATTAATTTCACTCAGTATAACTGGATACCCTTTTAAGAACCTTATAGTGACTGACTGGTGGCAGTGACTCTATCTTATAGTCTGGCCAAAGTTGGTAGTGTGGGTGTGTGTGTCAGCTACTTGGGCAGGGAAATGAAGCACTGGATTCACAGAGAGCAAGAGCTGGAGGTTTTGGCTTGGGCACTTGGCTGAGGACTTAACTCTGAAGCTGTGCCAGGGAGAGCCTTACCAGGAACCTTGGGAGAGACAAAGAGAAACCCAGACCCTGGGCTGAGTGTGTTCCCTGTGTGCTCTTAAGGGAAATTGTGCTTGATGCAGAGAGGTCTGCATCTGGAATACTGAGTGTATCCATGTGTATTCCAAGTGAACATCCCTCTCCAGTGTCTGTGGTAAGGACATGGGCTTCTTGATTACTGGCCCAGAGTGGGGACATCACATGGGTATATTAGTCTGCTGTATTCCTTTTGCATGGAATAACTATCTTAGACTGACTACCAGTGTTTTAACATACTTGCCAGCAAAGTTCATTTTCCACCTGTTCCTAAATCAAGATAAAGAAAAAAAAAATAACTACTGTGTGCAACAAAATCTCTGTAAATTTTACTTTGCGACTGCAAGGGTTAACACTTTGGTGAAAAATCAGTTTTAGGCCAAATAACTTCTGTTCTAGTTTCCTCACTATTAAACACCAAATGTGGAGGTGAACAAGCCATCACTGCTATCAAATGTGGCAGGCATTATGGTACATGGCACCAAATGTAAACATGAGCCGTGGCCACTAAAGTTTAAATCCCACACCTACCAACCAAGGGTAAAGTAAAATCAAGAAAGTGTTCATAAGTCTGTTCAAATGACTGGTTTACAAAATACAAGCTGGATCTAAGTTCACAAAAGGAATATGTTCTGATGTCCTGGGTATGAATTTCCACCCTCTGCAGCAAGATTGAACTACACATGCGTAACTTACAGGACTGAGGCTTTCACCATTGTCTCTATGAAACAGTGACTTCCAGTGTCTCTTTATTTATGATTACTGCATTTCTCACAACCTATTATTCATACATATACACACACACACACACACACACACACACACACACACACACACACACACACACACACACACACACACACACACACACACACATTTTACAGGGTAGGCTGGCAGAATTATTCAATTCTCCACCTATTTCTTCCTGGCATGTAAGTACTGACAGCACTCCAAAGAAAGTCAGAGACAGTTACTTTTTGCTCTAAACCCAAGTCAAAATATACCAATAAATATATTTTTTATTGGTAGTAGGCATAAGCAGTCGCATGGAAGATATCTGCCACATAGCAGTTTAACCAACTGTGTAAATAATCATTACCCTTTTTTTCTCAGATAAATAACAGTGCCTAGTATGTTTTGATAAGTACATAAATACCAGGCACAAGAGCTTAAATGTAAATAAATGAGCATTACTTAAATAATACAGAAAACAGTGTGCATACAGCGTATAATGTATGTAACTGTCACATACAAAGAAGAGAAGCAAAAGACAATATAAAAAGATATGATGCATACAGAAAAACAGTATCCTAATATTTCAGTTTCCAGGCTAACTTGCTGCTGAAATACTGACCCTAGATATATAGTTATTACTCACAGATGGCTCTGCAGAAACAGGACAGCATCAGCATTAACATCGTGCCCTTACAACATATGCAGTTACATAAAATGGCCTTTCCTTATCCCCAGTGTTCATGATATCATCATTCTTTTGCTGGGAAAACAAGTACTTTTGTCATGATAACCATTAAAATATACCTCCACCTCTGCTTTACTTGAATCCCGAGTCCCCCTAATTGTCTTAGTAATAAGTATTACATCCCAAAGGTCTTGCATCTTGTTTGTTACATTGACAAGTGTAGTCAGCTTGCCTGGAGATTCAACAAATTTTACAGACATTCCTGGACTTTTGACATTCAGAAAGTTCTAAATTCATACCATGAGAACAATACATTGTAGCAAACATGAAAGAAGAAAAAGAATAAAGAATACATTCTGTTTTATTTAGGCTGACATTACCTTTCACTTCACAATTTCTGTACCTTTAGCCTAGTATTACTCCTGGATTCATATTTTTTGCATTCTCCAGTCCTCATCATCATTTGTCTAGTCTCTGCTTATCTCTGTCCATTCCAAACCTTCATATGTTGCTATGTGTACTTCCACCCAATTTTTACTATATGTGTTTATCTGTGTTTGTCAGATATTATCCTGCACCCTTTCCTACCCTGCTTGCCCTCCCCCACTTTTCCCTTCTGAAAAAATAAAATATGGGGTTCTATGAATGCAAAACATTACCTTATTACCCCAACCTATAAAACTACTACATATTCTCCTTTTTTGTTACCCTCTTCCTGCCTTTCCCCTTTCTCCTACACTCCAGTGTATCCTTTTATTTCTTTAATATGATTAAAATGGTGCCAATAATATAGATACCACAGCAGCGCAACTACAATAATATATAGCTATTTAACTGTGTGCATTGCTTGGTGCTGTCCCATCAAAAATGCATTAACACGTAGCTTAGCTGCTACAAACACTGGTTTATTTTGGAACATATCTGTCTGAGTTTTTATTTTCTGTTCTTACAAGATTATGCTGCCCACTCTGTGGATTGCCTCTTCCATTTTATTACTCAGCTTTGTCTGCTTACACAGTTTCACTGTGCAGCTAGGTATACTTGCATACTTGTGAGGCTGACGTAGATGCCCTGAAGTACAAATAGATATCCATACTCACTGTGTGCTTTCGATTGGATATTCAGTGTCACCCTCTGTTATCACATAATGTTACACATATCTGTGCAAGGCTTGTGCAGAAGTGTATCAAATCCTACCCATTTTTGTTCTCTTACAGGGAATTCAAAGCATTATCTTAAGCTAATCACTCTTTGGTAGAAACATTTATTACCTGCTACAACCGGACACAGTTTCAAATTTATATTCTGTAATGACTGAAATTACTAATAAATGCTTTGGCTTGCTCCCAAGTGACCCTATGCAAAATTAGCAATAGATTCTAAATCCATACTGTGAGCATTAGGATGCATGTATACTACAAATTTTTGTAGTTCTGCCCCTGCAGTTCCCAACCTTATTGTCATACAAGTGAATATTATAATTGTTTTGTAGGAATAAAGATACATCTTCAACTGCTGTATCTACTTAGAGGTTGTTTATTATAGTATAACTTTCACTTTAAACCCCCTCACTTTCATACCATCATGCAACCATCAAGGTTTGACATCTCACATTTGCATGCAACCAGTTCCTGTGTATTTCTTTAATCTGCACCCTACTGCAAGTTGAAAGAAAAAAAATTCTCTTAATGAATGGTCTCCAGTTTTGATGGTTGATCTTTTGTCCCTGCCATGATTAGAAATAGCTAGACATATTCAACTTTTATGACTGAAGTCTTCCATGCATTAGTGTAGACCATTACATTCAAGGAGTAGTGTCTTTCCATGTATATATTTATCTTTTTAACTCTATTATTTGCTATATCAATGCCAGTAGTAACAGAACAAATTTAACTATCAGTTTATTTTGAATGTTGCAAGTTTAAGAAGAATGCATAGATCACACCATAAGTATATCATTCTTTTTGGTAGAATACCCTTAATTCTCACCTTCAAAATGATGATAACCTCACCCTTTGAGATTTTTGTTAGCTTTTTAAATGTATGTGTGTGTGTGTGTCTTTGTTTGTGTGCGTGCATGTGTCTGTGGATTTGTGTGTGTATGTTAGAATCCAAAACTGTAGCAAATGACTAACCAGGTAAAATTTATAAAACTAGACATGAACAAAAAAACATAATACATTCCCTGCCAGCACTCTGCTGCATTCTGCTTCACTCTAGTAACTATATGAAACCCTCATTGCCTGACACTTGAACTCCCATACTGAGTAAATTCCTATGAGCCAATTTTCCAGTTGTATTCATTCCATATTTACTCCCTCATTATCACTATTAGGTGCTTTGATGTTTGCTTATTGCTAGTGCATTTTCACAAACAATGCTGCATTCATTACAGAACTTATATAAGGTCAGATCTAGAAACCATTTTTTCATTCTGTTTGATGTATTTCTACTATATGCTTCCAGTAGCATGGTAAAAGTTTTTCAGGAGTTTGTTATCAGTAACTTGCTGCGACTCTTTAGCACTAACTTCAACTTGAGGGAAGCAGTGATCATCTTACCCCCTTTCAGCCTAATATGATTGTGAGGGCTTATACTTCTCAAATTTCCAATTGGCTGACTCCTCTCATCTCATATCCTGATCAGGTGTTCCTAGTATTTGATTTTTAAGCTCCATTTGATGTTTAAGGCTTTAAAGACAATCCAATTGTCAGATAAAGTATTGACATTCGACAAAGTGCTCTGCTAACTTTTTTTTAGCTCATATGTTTTGATAATTGCAATAAATGTTTTTAATGATATAATACATCGTGGTGTATGTGTGATTTTGTGTGTGTGTGTGTGTGTGTGTGTGTGTGTCTGTGTTCATTTTTATTCACACATATTTACATATCTATATTCATCTCTGTGTGTGTGTGTGTGTGTGTGTGTGTGTGTGTGTGTGTGTGTGTGTGTGTGTGTGTGTATATATATATATATATATATATATATATATGGATTCACTTCATAACACTGAAACTTCAAAATAATGAAAATGACAAAACTTTATAATACTGAAGACCAAAATACTGAAAGCTCAAAATACTGAATACTCAAAATACTGAAACTCAAAATACTGAAAACACATATTATGCGTAAACTCAGCTTAAACAACATAAATCATAACAATTTCTACCAAATATATGCAGGGGCAAGCCCCTGCACTTCATGGGGGCCTGCACCCCCCACACCCCCTGCTAATTATATATATCTACTCCAAGATTGCACTTAATTACACTATGTGCAATCTTGGAGTTGATATATTTAATTAGCAGGGGGTGTGCAGCCCATGGGGGTGCAGGGGCTTGCATATTTGGTAGAAATTGTTATGATTTATGTTGTTTAAGCTGAGTTTATGCATAATATGTGTTTTCAGTATTTTGAGTTTCAGTATTTTGAGTATTCAGTATTTTGAGCTTTCAGTATTTTGGTTTCAGTATTTTGATATTTCAATGTTATGAAGTGAATCTATATATATATATATATATATATATATATATATATATATAGTGATAGAGAGAGTCTGTGATTAAATATATTCATTTATATTTATTTATTTATTTATTGACATTTGTTGACCGGGAAAGTCCACTGAGTCAGGAGCCCATTTTCAGTGGAGGCTTGTGGAGAAAAGCTCCACAATTAATACAGTCAAATAAAAATATAGACACTTGACAAAAAAATGTTTAAAAGTGGAAATATGCAAAAATTACAAAAAAAAATTATAAAAGAATACATAGACAATATAAAACTTATCAGTATGTATCAGAACTTATATAAACTAAGATGATAGTATAGTACAAAGCTTGAGTTGTTTCTTTTTGGCATTGCACAAAAAAAATGGCAGTTCTTGCCGAACAGTTATAGCAGTAATAGACCTATGTTGCTGTCAGGATAAAAGTTTTTTTGAACTATGGACCTGGGTTAGAAATAAGTAGTAAAGGTTTTATGGTGGTTTGTTTGATTTGCATTGGAATTTGAGGTTATGTATGAAGTCAGTTTTTAATGCTACTTTATATGTCTTTATACAGCCTATTTGTGTAATATGGGGAGTAAGGAGTTCCATTTTTTAGCAATGCTATGGGAGAACAAGCACTGTCTAGCTCTTTTGTTGGGCTTGGTAGCCCAAATATATATGTGTGTGCTGAGAGCAGTAGGCACCACCATGTCTGGTATGACTTCACTCATTTAGGATAAGAATATGTTTCACTTGCCAAGACCAGAAAGTGTGTGCAAAGAAAACAAATCAATAATGGTTAATATATATTAAAATACTAAAATATAAGTGTTGGAACAACTGTCAAAACTGATTTCTGTATGTCAGAGCTATTCTTCATCAAGGTAGGCCAGAACATATATTTGTGTTCTGTGAGAATTGTTTCCATGTAAGCTAGACCAGAAAACATGTTTTAAAAACACTGCAGCTATATGTTACACATAAGGAGACAGAGCTCTGTTTGTTAGAAACAAAGAAATATCACGGGACATTGCTTGTCTAGGTGAAGCAGTTAGAAACATGGATATATGCCATTGTAATTTATCCTTGATGCCATTAAAAGATCTGTAATGAATGCAGCATTATTTTTGAAAAGGAAAATTACAGATGACACTGTAAAACAACTCAGGGTATGAGAACAAGTTGAAATGTAACAGTCTTAGTAGTTTCTGTATGGTAATTGATTGATGCTACTGTAAGTTTAAGAATATGAATTATGATGTGAGAGAATATTCCAGAATGTGCCACATAAGCCGGTCAACACTTTGTTTCATGTACTTAAGTTAATGTTTATAGTCTGCTATGTTAGATTTACACTATGTTTAATCTTTGTAGCTGTCAAATTCTATTCTGAATAACAAGGATCTTGCCACAAAATGATTTTATGTCTCAGTATATTTACTGATGATATACAATACTAAGGGGCTTTTTATATTGACACTCCCAGCCATAGATAAAAGAACCCATTATGTTATCTCATTTGCTTGTAAAATTTATGACACAGCACTGCAGATGAAAGTGGGAAGCTGTGGCAAAATGGAAGGAAAAAGGGGATTACAACGTCTTTCCTCAACAGCTTAAAATAGATATGAGGAATGGTTTTGAATAAAAAATAAGGTGGTTGGGAAACAGACATCAGCTTATGACAGAATGCATGTGGCAGGAGAGGAGACTGGAGTTTTAATACCAGGTTTGCTAAATCACCTTCCAGATATATTGATTGAAAGCATATTTTTTGGGTCTACTTTATTAACTCAAACATTCAAAAGTTCGAATGCATGAGGGCGTGGCTACCATGGTCATGGTGTAGCAGCAGATTTCACAAGCTACACTAAGGAAAATATATCTTCATTGGAAATTTGTTTCATATCAAGAAAAAGTGGATTTATTTTTGCAGAATTTGATAGTATTCAACATTCTCTTCAGGAATATCTACTTATAAATCGAAATTGGTTATAATTTCCAGTCAAAACATTTGTCTGAACAAATACTTCTCTTCTGGGAGATTTTCAACATGAGTTATACTAAGGCAAACAACCAGGAATCCAGTATAAAAAAGGAACTACAGACTTTGATAACAACTGTTCAAGACCTCACAACTAAGATTGATATAATTGACTGTAAAATAGACAACTTTAAAGAAAAAACTACCAAGTAGATGGATATGCTTCATGAGGATTTAAAACAGCAAAAAATTTAAATTACTAGTATTGAGGAATCATTAACAGACTTTGATGGAAGATTTCTAGAAAATGAAAACAACATAGAATTTTTGCTTAAACAAAATACTTCATTACAACATAAACTGGATGATCTAGAGAATAGATCACACCGGAATAATATAAGGATTTTTGGTCTTCAGGAAAATATAGAGGGAAACAATATGTCAAGTTTCCTTAGCTCATGGCTGCCAAAATTTCTAGAGTTACCATAGGCTTTATCTTTTGGTATAGAGAGAGCACATCAGTCTCTCACATCAGGAAACAGTACCAACAGGAAACAACCTAGATCTGTCATAGTAAAATTCCTATCATCTTCAGATAAAGACTTAATTCTAAAAACAGCCTGGTCAAAATCACCTTTAAAATACAATGACTCTATCATTCGCTTCGATAATGACTAATCAACAATGGTAATTACCGAAAGAAAAGTTTTTTACCTCTAATTAAAGAACTGAAAAAGGTACAGATTAAGACTCATCTCTTCTTTCCAGCAAGGCTGAAGATGTTTCTTCCTGATGGACCTTCATTGTTTCAGGATCTTGATTCTGCTTTGACATATGTTAAACAACACAACTTACTGGAAAAAATAGAAGAAATGGAGTGGGCTAACCCCTTTCTTAAAAGAATGGCTCCTAAAACTACATGGAAATCTATTGAAAAACAAAAGAGACTAAAGAATAAATGAGAAATGCAGACTATTTATAAAACAAACTATTATTGTATGCTTTTATTAACAAGTCTGTTTTGATATGTCATAAATACAAGGTAAGATTTGCACTGCTTTTCATATGTTGCATATATATAATGTTTCCTTCATAATTTGGTGTAATATAACATATACCATCAATATATTTATCATTAACACTTTAAGTATCCATTTTATATAAGTAAGCATACCATATAAAATGCATTACCACAGTTTCTGCTTCATAGTATAAGATACTACTTAGCTGTATATTACACTTTAATTTCACACAGCTATAATATATACAGTTATAAATATTTAATATTCTGTGTAAGATAAAATGAAGGGATACATTGGAAAATATAAAGTAAGGTGGGATGGAGGGGAGGGAAAGAAAAGAAGAAAAGTTTTTTTTATATATACATATAATTTCTTGTATATATAGCATAGTATACATAAGTCTCTCTAAACTCAAAGTAATAACAATGCATAACATACTCAAAGCCTTCTTCTCTCTTCTAATTGCACTTTAAGTCATAGAGAATAACATATTCATATAACAGTTTCCTTCTCACTTCTAATCATACAGTACTGGTCAGCACTGAGCATAAACTCTGTTACACCCTCAGAGTAGAACAAGAATTCACAATGTAATTATTAAATATGTACATGATATACATTTGTTCAGGATAGGTAAATGTTGGGAAGGTAGTGTACTATCTGTGGGTTTAAATACCAATGCATACATTAGCTCTGAAAAGGTGGGAGAGGTTATATGTGTTTCTATTACAAGGCTTATTATTTATATATTAATCTAAACTCTAGGGAATATATATAGTTAAAAATAAACAGTGCTTTTAAATGAAAAAATAGAGCAGTAGGAAAAGTTGCAAGATTACTTTCATGCTTTGTTTAAAAACTTTTTTTATGACAGTTTTGCAGTTTCTAGTATGAGAAACAGATATATGCTGATTCACATGTATAAAACATTTTTTTTTACTGAAACTTGGCTGTTTCCCGCCGAAAAAATAAGGGAGACAACTTTGAACATTCTCCTTAGCTCATACAGTTCTCTCACAAGCTAATTATTCATTTGGAAAACTTTCTACAGTTTCTGGAATCACCTCTTCTCTCTCTGAACTCCCTCGATGATGTGAAGCAGCTGGATGATGTCATCACTGTGCGACGAACATTTCTAGGAAGTGCAGAACTGTATTTTGACTGTAGCTTGGTTTAACAGTCTTTTTTGTTTTAAATCAACTGTTATTTACTTAAGATGATCATTTATATGGTGAATGACAAGATTACATATTACAATATCATAATATCTTCATCTTTTGTTATTTGAAGAAAGGATTACAGAACAGATAAAGGAAGAAAGTGTAAAAAGAAAAGAGGTGCAGGAGGAGATGGTTATGAGAGCACTGTGTGAGTATTAAAATGTAAATATCTATGTGCTTTATTCTTAGACCCTACAAGTGTAAATACTGATGGTAACATTCATTTTTGCATGTGTGTGTGTGTGTGTGTGTGTGTGTGTGTGTGTGTGTGTGAGAGTGTGTGTGTGTGTGTGTGTGTGTGTGTGTGTGTGTGTGTGTGTGTGTGTGTATATATATATATATATATATATATATATATATATATATATGTATATGAATGTATATATGTATATGTATAACATATTTTTTTCTCTCCCTCATCTTTCTTTGAACTATCACTGCATACTATGATTATAGTTACCATACTCAAAGTTAATATCTTCACAAATTTGTGCAATCTTTATATTTAAGTGTCATAAGTAAGGTTATGCATATCATTTCAGAATGTTTGTTTGCATAGCAAAGAATTGAATAACAAAAGTGGTATACTAAGAACTTTGCAAATAGATATCTTATTCTGCCACCAGTGAAAACGGTTGTATATACACATGTTTATAGTGAATACATCCCATTTGGGGGTGATACAATGTTTATTTAAATTACATACTGTTTATAATTACACCTACGTCTTCTAAATAGTCATTCTAAATATAACTATTTACACGGGATCCTAACTACATGTTAGCCTTGTTTTACTTTTTTCTTTCTCTCTCTCTCTCTCTCTCTCTCTCTCTCTTCATGTGTTCTCGTGTTCATGTATATAAGTTAAATAAAGGGAAGAGGTATAATGAGAGTTACAAACATGTTAATACAAAATAGAATTACATTTAAACAAACCATGGTTTGAACAATAACATTGTGTCCTGGATAACGTATTATATCTGATAACCTAATAGAAATGTTGTTTATACACATGACCTCTGTTATCTATGTTAATCGTAAGGCAGTGGGCTAAATTACTTAGTCCTTTTAAACAATCTGTTAGACATTTGCCTTATTTTGGAATGTAAATCATATCTTGAATCTATTAGGTTACATAGGTTTCTTATTAGATATGATATCTATGAATGTATAAACCTTCCAGATAACATTATATTAGGACAATTAATGATTTCATTAGAATTTGGTTATCTTAATGTTTCTAACTTAAAGTATATAAAGAATGTTATTAGCGGAGTTTGTACTCTGTTGTTACAGTTTATGGGTTGATCTCAGTGACAGATGTAAATGGGATTAGGAGGTTATAACTACAGGTGGGGAGCATTGGGGTGTTTGTTTTTATCTAGTGTATGTAAAACATTTTTTTAAAAAAAAAGAGTTTTTTGACATCCAGAGTAACTTATTTATAGAAAATATAGAGAAGAAAGCTCAAAGAATACATTTTTTCCTAAAGACATGAGATTTAATATTTTTACTAGGAACAAATTCACTTTTCTGTGGAAATGTTCACATTATACATATGATATTGATATGTTACTAACATATCTTTCAGGTACAATTACATAATATGACTATGTTGAAAGGTATGTCACTTAACATAAATGGTTTGAACAATCCGTATAAAAGAAGCAATTTGTTTAATATCTAGCTTTTCACAAACCTAATATAGTATTCTTACAAGAAACCCATTTAACAAAAGATGCTATTAAATTTCTAGATACAAATAAATACACAAATATAGTAAGCTCAGAATGTACGAAAAAAAAGAGGTGTAGCAATATTGTGGAACAAAACATTACCATTACCCAGAATAATCAAAACATACCAAGACAATAAAGGTTTGCTTTGCTTGGCTGTAATTGAGATGGGTAAGAAACTATATACATTAATAAACAACTATTGGTTACGTGGTATTGGTACTAATACTATTAGACACATATTGAATCAAATAGTTTCACTATCTGAGGGGCATATCATTATGGCAGGTGACTACAACTGTATCTTAGACCCTAAAGATACAACCACTTCAGGAAAAAGAAAAATTACAGCACAAGCTAAACAACTTATAAATTTCATAGACTTATACCTACTCAAAGACATACATCATTTTGTGGATCATAACTCATTACAATGCACGTTCTATTCTAATAGATACAAAACATATTCTAGAATTGATAGAATATTTCTTTCCACACAGATAATGAATAACCTGACCAATAGCAAAATAATATCCTGCCCAATCTCGGACCATAATACTATCATATTTGAATTTAATATTAATAACACCCATAGTGTCCAAGTTAAAAGGATTCCAGCATATCTCACACAAGTTAAGGATTTTCAATTATTCATAATAGAAGAGACACAAAACGTCATTAATATAAACTCAGCATCAGACACACATTATATATTTATTTGGGATGCCCTAAAAGCATATTTGTATGGACAAATAAACAAATGGTTTCATAATAAGATGAAAATATGGGATAAAGATATAAGAATAATACAGGATACACTGGGCTCACTATACACAAATAATAAAGACAACTTGTCTTCAAAGAATATAAAGGATGAGATATACAAACTAAATTAGGAATATAGATCTATCCTACATCATAAAACAAATATAACACTAGAAAAATATAGGTTTCTTACTTATTCTGTAAATCCTAAACATCTATCAAACCTTAAGAATAAGACCAAAAGTTTAAATAAATATAATTATATTAAATAAATACATTCTGCAAAAAAGAAAAGAGAAGTACATAGTATGCAATATATATTAGAAGAGTTTAGATGTCACTTTGATGAAATTAATCAATCCACACAACAAATTCAAACACAAGATAACATGAGATTATATTAACAAGAATATATATAATAAACTAAACAAACAACAAATTGAAGTCATTGATAAACACATTACTTTATCAGATATACAAAAGTCAAGTAAGTAAGCTTAAATTAAACAAAGCTCCAGGTAACGATGGAATTATTCCTGAAATATATAAGATAATGCCCAAAATGGTTATTTCCTTACTACACAAAGTGTATAATTCAGCTCAAAGTGATAATATTACACCCCCATCATGGAAATATATATTTATATCCCCTATTTTAAAATCAAATAAAGACCCAAAATTCTGTTCTTCATACATACCAATATCTTTACTGAATATCGATTATAAGATGTTTATGAATATATTCTCAGAAAGATTGAAGAAATTCTTACCCCACTTAATAGACGAAGACCAGACAGGATTTATATCTAAGAGAAGTACTTTTGATAATATAAAATGAGCCCTAGCTATTATAGACTTTTCACAAAGGAAGAAAAGAAATGTATCATTAATTACTCTTGATATTAATTCGGCCTTTGATTCTATTAACTGGATCTATCTATTTACTCTTTTGGAATGCTTACATTTTTCACATAATTTTATTAATCCTCTAAAACATTTATATGAAGAAACCTATGCATACATCAAAATAGGGTAATATATTTCCAATAAAATATCTATTATAAAAGGCACCAAACAAGGATGTCCTCTCTCTCCCCCCTCTACTATTTACTTTGATCATGGAACCCTGGGTAAATGAAATAAGAAACAATAAAGAAATAGAGGGTTTGGAAATGGATAAAGACAATATAGCCAAAATCCAGTTGTTTGCGGATGACATTCTTATCAACACAAAGGGAATTGACTCCTCATTCATGTCATTAAATGAATCAATTAAAAATTTTCAAATGATGTCCGGTCTATCATTCAATGACAATAAAACAAAAATTCTACCCATATATCCTAATAATAAAAAAATTAAAAAAAGGATGATAGAAAATAATACATATCACATTGCTAACACAGATCAAATCACATATCTTGGAATCATTCTTGCCAAAGACATTAAATCAATAATTTAATTAAACTATAACAAATGTTTACAAAATATCCAAGACTTATTTTCAAAATGGAATACAATAATATTTACTACTGAAGAAAGACTAACCATTATAAAAATGATAATTCTACCTAAAATCGTATACATAATACAATCCATTCAAATTCTAACCTCAAAAATGTTTATAAATAAACTAAACACTTTAATACTAAGATTCTTCTGGTCACAAAAAAAACCTAGAATTACTATTAATCAACATACTAACAGCTGGAAGAATGGTGGAATAGCTTTCCCAGATCTAAATCTCTATTCGATTTCTGCTATAATCAGATCAATTTCTCAGCTCTTAGATATAACCTATTTAGCTAAATGGAAGTCTTTATGGGAAGTATCAACCATGGAACTTATGAGACCAGCATCATATCAACTAGAATTCATAAACACACCTTTTATATGGATCTTAAAAGAATATTTTATCACACATACTAATCCTAATCATACTGCCATTTAACATACATAATATTATAATCAACTTTAGAAACTTTATATATAAACATGGTAAATATAAAGACTACTTTTTTGTTATTTCCTATAGCATATACACAAGAGACTTTTGTTACCTCAGATATTAACACAATTTCTCAACTGAAAAACAATGAACTCAAATACTGGTTCCAGCTAACTTATGAATACAAGACTAGTTCAATGGATCATATTATACAGGAATATAAACTTAATAATTCCTCATGGTTAGATATATAAACACTTATCTTGATAATAAGCTGAAACTAGCTTCATCAACTGGCAAGCATGACACCAGGATATTATTACAATTTCTTCAATCAACATTATTATACCAGCATACATATTCAGGTAGTCTCTCCTTTATTTATAGACTTTTAAGAGAAGAAACATTTTCTTGCACACATAACCACTGGAGTTATTATAGTTTAATTACTCATAATTCCCCAAGTGAGCAAGATAAGGTTAATATGCTACAATCAGCTAGGGAAAAAATAATTTTCTCTGAAATGGAAGATTTACACATGGAGATTCATGAATAGATCCTTTTTATACACCACAAATAATGGACAAAATTAGTAAAAACAGAACATCTGTAATAGATGCAACTCTAATGTAAATATTAACTGGGCACATATGTTTTTTGACTGTCCAACCTTAAATATATTTTGGAATAAAGTAAATGACTTTTTACAAGCACTTTTTTCAGACAACTTCATATTGAATAAATCATTAATCATATTTAATACACCTGTTTCACAATGTGTTAGGAAAACCAAATACTCATTACTATGGACTATATTGACAGTGGCTAGAAAGATCATAACAAAAATTGGATTTCAAAACATCCTCCTACATTCTCTGAGTTTACTAATTTATTAAAAGAAGTTAATCATTTACAGTAAGAACCATAACCTTTAAAACTTCTAGAAGGACATATGAATATCATTTATGAGTTAACTTACAAAATATGTTGGAAAAAATGATCATTTTGCATAAAGGTAATTGACTTTCCTTGTCATTCATGAGAACAAGTTACAAAAGGAAGGTTATAGTGTATGTTAATGTATAAATACTGGATGTCTATGTACATACTTTTGTTTGTTTGCTTTATTTGTATATTCATATTTAAATGCTTTAAATATATGCTATCAGTTTGTAAATCTATAATGTAAATTATCTTATATATGTCTATGTGACTGTTTTCATTATAATCAAAATCAATAAAACTGTTAAAAAAAAAAAAAAAAAAAATCCAGAAAAAATGTTGAGGTTAGGCTCCAGTGTCCAAATCAAATATTGGGCATTTTCTGCATAGTACTGTTTAAAAAAAAAGTTTGAATGCATAAAGATCGACACATATGTATCAAACTCTTAAACGGTCGAAAGTTAAAGAAAAAATACATGGGGGAGAAAAAGATGTAGGCATGGGGCCAAGCCCCCATGCACCCCCCACACCCCCCACTACTTAAATATACCAACTCCGACATCACATTACATTGAAGTAAATGGAAATCTCCACCTATGGAGATTTCCAATTACAGTTTTTGATGGCTTGCACTTTCGATGCATATGGTTCGAGCCATATGTATTTGCGGTTTTACGCTTTTGCATAAATAAAGTAGACCCATATTTTTATCTTTTCTCTGCAAGGACTGAAAACATTCTTACAGGGAGATTCCCTGGAGATAAGAAACTAATAAATTAATGTTTTGTGGGACAAGAGGGTATTAATGGATACTGTACAGTTTAGTACAAATTCAGTGAAGTAATACCTGCTATATACATGGCAGGGCTCTCTAAAAGAAAGAATGCAGAAATATATTGATGAATGTATGAATGTAAGGTTTTTCAGATCCTCAAAGAATGTCTTGTTCTATAGACAAGAATTATTTACCATTACAGTTATTATGGTAAGGAATTTTCAAAGACTGACTTTTTTATGCTGTATGATGTTTGCCATAATCCAGTATGTGCATGGTTAAAAATTCTTTAAGCAGTTGCATGTGTGAGTCTGTCACATAGTCTTTGTTTATTAAACTGCCCAAGGAAGACAGATGAGAGTATGTGTAATTTAAAATTGAATGACTGTAGTCTGTCTGGCAATGTAAGCCGTCATTCTTAAAGTGCTATTCAAAAAAAATTGTTCTTCAGTTTCCTGGTAAGCACAGAGGTATGTCTACAAACTTATAATTTCCAGCTCACATTCTGTAACTCTAGATGCTCTTGACAGAGATATTTGTTCAGCCAGCACAAAACAGGGAGAGAGGCATTGCCTTCCACTGCACCAGACCTCTGAACTTCAGGCTGCATACTCAACATGAGAGAAAGACACACCCCGGGATTCATGAAGCTCGGCGCAAGGCCGGCGTAAGGCCTGCGCCGGCGGTGCATGGAATATCCGGCGCAGTAGCGCCATATACATATTAATGAGAGTGCACCGGAATCACAGACACGTGCGTAGTGTACGTGAGCGAGCCCAGGTAGGATGCGTCTGGAGGCGTGTCTAAGCCGGCATGAGGTGAGCAACCTAATGTGCTGACAGCCACGGTCCGCCCACAATAGTAATGGCAGCAGCCAGGTCCCGTGCAGAATGAAACGCACGTACAGTACGCAACATAGTCCCCGTTCCAAATTAACGGAGAAGCAAATAGAAGCCACCAAGGCATAAGTGTACCCGTTCAAGGAGCAAAGGATACGCATAAGACCGCCTCCGTCCCGCAATGCACTGTCAGTGTTTACACTCAGAGAAGGTGTACAGCCACATGTCAGCGCGCCGCACCGACATAGGAGCAGCGACTAAGGTCACCACCTGTCCCACTTTGTTTGGGGCAGTCTCTCCATGGACAGTTGTGTCCCAAAAAACGTATTAGAAATGGCTGATGTGCTACGATTGTAGGACACAATGATATCCCGTATGTAATGTAATGGTAGCATGAATTGGTTATTTCTGCAACAGAAATACCGAAATGACACAATAAACAGAATAAGCAAGGAAATTGCCACAATAATAAGCAAATTATTTAGGCAAACAAGTGAATTTCTATGCTATATAGTGACCGTTTGTATGTGTCGGCCTGTGAAGGCAGATGTGAGTCCCGGAAATATCCCAGATCGGAAAATGGAAAAGGTGGAAACCCCAGCAGCGACATGGGCATGGTCACCAGGGTTACCTGCTGTCCCAAAGTGCCATGGACAGTCCCTGATTGGACAGTCGTGTCCCTGCAACAATCGTAAAAATGGAAAATGACCTGCGATCCCCTGCCACGCAAATTCCCGCAATATACATGTAAATAGTAGCATAAAACATATACATTACGGTATGGAACACAGACATGGCATAAGAAAATAAATAAGGAACCCAAACGCTAACAGAATAGGCTCATAGTATGGCAAACAAGTGAAGTTCTGTCTACTGCACTAGCCCTGGGTATGTGTAGTCCTGCAAATTTCAAGTGTCCACATAACATGCCCCACTATGGGCATTGGAAAAGGTGCCAACCATAATGGTCACAAGCAGTAGTGACAGTACATAGCCGGGTAGCTGTGCCGACATAACAACAGTAAGGAAGCAAGATACCCCAAACACAGGCAAACATGTGCATAGCAACATATCCCAGACCCAGCAACATCTCTGTTGCATACACTGGATGGTGTATGATGAAGTGTAATATCCAGAAGCAGAACCCATGCATTCGGATGTACTACACAATAGCCTCATTGTACATGTCAGTCACACCCATGTATACCCCTGCACCCAAACCTGCTAGCATCCGTGTGCAGCTATACAACCACACACAATGTGCATACCTGAACTGTGGTAAGATGTTTGTGTTAGGCAATGCCACGCGGGCAAATACGCATTCCACATGTCAGCAACCCACCGCAGGTACAGATATGTAAATGGCTGCATGTGAATGTGTCAGCAGAATGTGTACATCCGGCATGTAGTATGTACCCGTCCAAACCATCTAGGTTTGCATACGACACGGTGCACATAAGTTGGACCACCGCATCGACGATTATCTTTGCAGTGAAGTCGATCACATATAGCGGAACAGGTGCCTAACACACAGGACATCCTAACAGGGTGCTACAGGCAAAGAAGGGGAAACTGGGACATCACATGTGGAGATTAGCGTGGCTGGACGGACAAATACACACGGTCAAGGTAAAGGATGGAACAACATGCATATGGCTGGATGGATGTTGTTCAGAAATATATAGAAACACATATGAAGTTCCAGTTTACACTCGAAATACTATATAATGTATTGAATTGTACCGTACAATATGGCAGCAGAACTAAGCCTGCATGTAATTGGTGAAGCTAAGCTGTACTGTGATGGAATTCTGAACCTGGCAGTAAGCAGGACAGCAGGCTCATGTCTGTCATCATTAATTATTTGCTGGGTTACAGAACAATAAATGTATGTACATGCATAACAGCACTCCTTCCCCAGAGGAGGATGGCCTTGTGAGCTCAATGGAAGATAGCAGTACAACTCCCTACCAGACAGACAAAGCAACGTATCAAGAAATTAACTGTCCACTGTATCGTAACAGTCTAGGGTCCTTGAAACAGCTACAATCACAAAAGGATACTGTAATGTACAAGGTGCCTTGCAAGGCTGTGTTATTCCCATGAGAAAACAATTTAAAAGCACGAGCCCAGCACCCACGTATGTATAGACTATTGCGGACCATAGTGATGGAAATGCCCTGTGACCGACCACGCCAGTAAGTTGGGCAAATGCTGATTGTAAACACTATATAAAGAAACTGCTTACTGTATAGAGTCAGACAAAACTCTCATACTTGGACTGTACATTATTTAGCCTGACTGTGTACACTACTAAAACTGTCCGAACCCGAGCCTCCTGTGTTATCGGCTGTCACTTAGAAAAGCCTACTGATAACTACAGTCTGGTTGTAACAACTTATTTCACATCGTGATCCTTGTAATGCGGAATTCCCTTGGTAAGCTACAGGTCAGAGTGCATGGCTGGTTAGACATGTACGCTGGAGAATATGCATAAATGGTTCTTCTTGAATGAAAAGACCTCCGACTGAATTGTTGTGTGTAAAGAGGCTGTTTACTGTCTGATCTGTGGCTGAAAAGCGGAAAACTGGATCCCAAGAAGAAAACGTGCAGCCTTAAACAGGAGGCCCAGGTAAGGAGTGTCTGCCTTTTTGTGTCTATTGTAGATCAGGGACCAGACTACATTGTGTTTCTGTTAACAGTAGTGATATCGGGTCGGTCGAAGACCTACCCACATACTGTTAAATCTGAACATAGGTCAAGGGAACACACAGCAGAGTAAATAGTGAATGTAGACACTACAGTGGATACAGGGAAGGAGACACACGTGTTATGACAGAAGGGTACGTAGCAGTCGTAGAGGATATGGGAGATTATTGAAGCAACAGATCATGTGATCCGCATTTGACGGGTGACGTGAAGAATATGCAATCGCAGAGAGCACATAATGTGAGTTACGCAGCAAAATGGGGTAATAAATATGACATTGATGGTATATTAGGCAACATACCGTTACTGAAACATTGTAATCGCTGAAAATTTGATGCATATGTTCCAAGGTAAACACCTGTTCCACCCTGAGAGGGATATGCCCTCTCTGGCCAGCCGTGTCCTGTAAATAAACCGAACACATGTCAAATGTCCTGATATCTCAGGACAAACATTTCCCAGATATATATCAAAATGGTAGCATAAAAGAGTTAATTTGTATGTGGAACAGCAAAATATAATAATAAACAGAATAAGCAACTGAAATGCTACAACAATCGGTCGCTCACCTGGCAAAACGTGAATACCTGTCCTATGTACTGGCCGTGGGCATGCATTTTCCAGGCAAATTACACGTTCCGAACACTAATGTCCCACATTGTGCATTGGAAAAGGTGGCAGCCCTAAGATGTGCAGGCGACAAAACAGCGACAATTGGGTATCCGTCATGCACATCGGTGGACTGAGGTAGTGTACCAAAGGGAATAGAACACTACAAATGGCTAAGCATCATACGTACACAGAGAAGATCATAATACAGTAGTACCGATCGCCCCCCCCCCACAACACCCTACCACCGCAGATACCACATGCAGGATATTAAGCGGGAGGGCAGGCTAGTCCCCACACGTTATCCTGTGGCAACAGAGGTAGCATAACGAACAAATGTAATAGAAGCTATTGAAACCACATCCTGAACACGTAACATACCTAGGGACACCCGAGTAAGAACACAGTACTACAACAGAGTGAGGATATCTGTCAATTAATTGAAGTACCGAACCATCAGGCAGGACAGGAAGGCCAGGACCCAACCCCGTGGCGTATAGACCGTGGACACCAGAAGATATCTGCAAAGTCATACAGGAATTCCCCATCCACAAAGTAATCGCTATTCACCATGCAATACCCTGTATCCCCTGACCGGAAACCAAAAGGGAATGGCGGATGGTACAGTATGTATAAGCTGTAAATCATGTAAGAATACTTAGGGTAGCGTTGGTGCCAGACCCACACACTATATTCAATGCAATGAACATGCCACAGAAGTATCTTACCGTGGTACATATAAGCTATGTTTACTTTGCAATACCTATACATCCACATAGTCCGTATTGCTTTGCTTGTACAGTCAGGGTGACAGATACAGCCATACCCGGCTATCGCGGGGCTACTGTGAAAGTACAACGATATTCTCACAGGGGATGGCTAGCTACATTCTGGTGTCAACTCCACCCGGGCCAGTCAAGCTCCACTTTAAATTGATGATATTCTGCTTGCGGCCCCTACCCAGCAGCAATTTTAGGAAGATACAATAGCATTATTGAGATAATCAGCAGAACAGGGACATAAAGTAAGCAAGCATAAATTGCAACTACAGAGAATACAGGTCAATTACCTGGCATATCTGGTATCCAAGTAGGGTAGAACATCACATGACGATAGGAAGGTAGCAATATAATAACCACCCAAGCCAACTAACAAGAAGGGAATGATGTCGTGTCTGGGCCGACTAACACATGTTAAATCTGGATACCAAACAATGCTGTGCAATCCGCTGTATTGTTTGCCTTAACCTGTAATACACCTATGGCAGCACAACACATAGTACACCGGATTACAGTAGCAGAAACAGCGTTATGCAGACTAGAACGATTGATAGCCTCAACAGCTGTAGTAGGTCTCGTGAATAATCATAACACATGTTGTCAGACCGTAGATTGTAAGCGGAGATATATGACGTCAGTCTTGATGCAACAGCAGGGAAGTAAGCAACGCTAAATAGCTGACTACGCATTGCAGTTGGACACTGTGGCATGGTCAGTGCCACATTGTGTACAGGCAGTTGTTGTAGCACCCATGGCAGTACAGGCCCCGCCGTAATGTTACTAGACCACCCTCTCACTGTGAGAATGTGTCATGCAGTTGCGATCAATCTGCTGCAAGAGAAGATAGAATTCCTGACTCGTGCTACACATATGTCATGTCTGACCATACCACTGAGTCAACCTCACATGGTGAGTGAACGTTGTACAACATGAAACCTATCAACGTCACGTCTGACACCTGTGTATGGCACACCACACAGTTGCCTATACGAAATGGATTAAATAACTACACACAGACATGATAACACTGATATACCCTTAGATGATGCAGAGGTGACAGTTAATGTGTACGGATCATGTAGACAGAGCCCTACAGGAACGAATGAAGTAGTTTATGCAGTAGTTATTGATAATGACACTGTAGACGGCCAAACCCTGCAGCATAACGTGTCTGCTCCACCTTGTAGTAGCCACCTCCTCGTGTTGTACATTTTGTGTATGGCTGGGGTACACCACACTGGATGCATGGCATTGGTCCAGTGAACCACAGTTGGGTAAGTGAATGACTGGCTCATGCAGTCCTGTAGGTACTGGTAGATGGCAAATGTGATTGATGCAGTGGCTGCCGTACCATCGACCACTGGCTCAGGGTCATTAAAGGAGACCACAGTACTGCGCAGTATTGTGTAGTCTGCCTCTGAGCAAGCAATGTGTATGGTAACTGGCAACACTCACAGCAACGGATGCCAAAAGCAGAAGCCAATGTCCAAATAACATAGATCAACTTCTGCATGACAATATGTCTTATCATACATGTATTGACATGTGTCTGCCAATTACATTTGGAAATGGCGGTAAGACTGGCCTACAGTTCCCATGATGTACACAGTCTGGGGTGTTGTTCCGACAATAAAGTGGCAATACCTCCCAATCGTGACCTCTGGGTATGGTATGAAAGTGGTTGTTAACTTGCAACATTGGATGTATAGCATTGGTTTCTGGTGTCGGAAGACATGGTTCCTGTAGCACAACACAGTATGGGTAGTCAAGCACACATACACGATTGCTGAACACACAGCATCAGTGAAACCCACTGCTCACAAGGACACAGTCCGACAAGCTCTACACTTTACATATGCACAGTGGTGTCCATTGTAGGACCCAAAATTGTGGAAAGAATCGAATAATGTGTTATTTCAACGCGTACCTGAACTCATTGTCGTCACAGGTACACATATGCACCGCAAGCGTGTTTAATGTTGCTGATAGCTGTCCATGTAATGCAGCACAGATGCACAGAAATACCCAGGGTACCGGGTCCATAGAACTGAATCCACATCACACTTCCGCACACATGACGGATGTGTAATGGGTACTGTCAATTGTTGCGGTCAAGGGATTCTGGGTATGTAGACTCTGTGCTCGGTGTTGTTTCGCAGGCAATCCTTCCTCCCGCCCTGTGGGAGGGATGTGTGCGTAGCACCTGCCTTACTCTCCGCTAATAATGCAAACCATACTCCGGAGAATGCTAAATGTAGGTGTGGAATGTGTACAGCCCTATACTAGTGTCCAGTAGGCAATTGTCATGGATGGACACCCGTATGGCCAGGATGGCACCCACATCTGCAAACCCAGGTAAATGACATAGCCGCGGTAAGGCATAACACAGGAAATACACATAGGGACTACAGTTGACATTCCACATACAAAGCCGGACACTCGTGCCAACACCGGCGGACACAGCACTCAGTCTGCCAGCAACAGACTGAGGAGCACCCACTACCGTACAGCGGAACAGATGTGCGACCTGTGGAACACATACTAATGGCACACACACAACGTCACGTAGGATGTGTAAACTATGGCATTCCCACCTACGAAGACAACATGGTTGAATGAATACATAGGTAATCAACATGTTCTGGTGGTGTTATATTGGAAATACAGTGACGGATATGTCCCATTGGGACGCCTGCGGTTTATATGAAGCAGTTGGTAACCAGCATCTTTGGATGTATGTCATTTGTTCACAGTACTAAATCAGCTGGTTATGTAGCACCATGTGGAATGGGTAGTCAAACAGACATCCGCGATTCCTGAACACACAGTATCAGTGAAATCCACTGCTCACAAGGACACAGTCCGACAAGCTCTACACTTTACATATGCACAGTGGTGTCCATTGTAGGACCCAAAATTGTGGAAAGAATCGTATTATGTCTTATTTCAATGCGTACCTGAAATCATTGTCGTCACAGGTACACATATGCACCGCAAGCGTGTTTAATGTTGCTGATAGCTGTCCATGTCATGCAGCACAGATGCACAGAAATACCCAGGGTACCGGGTCCATACACCTGCGTCCACATCACAGTCCCGCACACATGACGGATGTGTAATGGGTACTGTCAATTGTTGCAGTCAAGGGATTCTGGGTATGTAGACTCTGTGCTCGGTGTTGTTTCGCAGGCAATCCTTTCTCCCGCCCCGTGGGAGGGATGTGTGCGTAGCACCTGCCTTACTCTCCGCTAATAATGCAAACCATACTCCGGAGAATGCTAAATGTAGGTGTGGAATGTGTACAGCCCTATACTAGTGTCCAGTAGGCAATTGTCATGGATGGACACCCGTATGGCCAGGATGGCACCCACAACTGCAAACCCGGTAAATGACATAGCCGCGGTAAGGCATAACACAGGAAATACACATAGGGACTACAGTTGACATTCCACATACAAAGCCGGACTGTCGTGCCAACACGGGCGTACACAGCACTCAGTCTGCCAGCAACAGACTGAGGAGCACCCGCTACCGCACAGCGGAACAGATGTGCGACCTGTGGAACACATACTAATGGCACACACACAACGTCAAGTAGGATATGTAAACTATGGCATTCCCACCTATGAAGACAACATGGTTAAATGAATGCATAGGTAAGCAACATGTTCCGTTGGTGTTATATTGGAAATATAGTGACGGATATGTCCCATTGGGATGTCTGAGGTTTATATGAAGCAGTTGGTAACCAGCATCTTTGGATGTATGTCATTTGTTCACAGTACTAACTCAGCTGGTTATGTAGCACCATGTGGAATGGGTAGTCAAACAGACATCCGCGATTGGGGAACATACACCAGCAGTGAATAGCACTGGGCAGGTGGACACAGTCCAGCAACATCTAACTTGACATATGCACATCGGTGTCCATTGTAGGACCCAAAAATTCTGTTCAGAGAATGCCTGCTAGCTTCCTGCATTACTCATGTGACCTAATTGTCGTCACCACGTCACAGGTACACATAGGCACGCAAGCGTGTTCAATGTTGATGATAGCTGTCCATGAACTGCAGCACACATGCACAGAAATACCCAGGGTATCGGGTCCATTCAGCTGCGCCCACATCACACTGCAGCACACATGAAGGATGTGTAATGGGTACTGTCCACTGTTGCAGTCAAGGGAGTCTGGGTATGTAGAATCTGGCCTCGGTGTTGTTTCGCAGGCAATCCTTTGTCCGCCCGTGGGAGGGACGTGCGTAGCACATGCGCACTCTCCGCTAATAATGCACACCATACTCCGGGAATGCAAAATGCAGGTGTGAAATGTGTACAGCCCTATACCAGTGTATAGTAGGCAATTCACATGGATGGACAAGCGTATGACTAAGATGGCACACATAAATGCAAACCCGTGGAATTACACTGCCGTAGTAAGGCATTACACAAGTCATACACATAGGGACTACAGTTGACATTCCCCATACAACAAACACAGACAACCAGCCGATGAAGTCCAAAGCAAAGACGAGGTACTGTAGGGACCGTCAGTGACCAACCAGAGCACACCAAGAATTAAAGGCAGTCACCATAGTCTATTGAGCCCACTTCGCCTGCTTCATAAGCAGACTTATTCAGACTACATACAATGCAGTCCAACCTACTACATTTACAAGCATTAATTGGTTGGTACATTAGATGTGCTAGGTACTAATTACATGCCTTAAAGGCAGACAAGCGAACAAACCTTACTTGGGTTACACATCCCACACAGTGAGGACATCAGACATTGCTTCGAAGGTACAGTCTTCATCGGAAAATAGAAATATATGTACATATATGAAACATGAACCAACATAAAATGTTTTCCAAATGTCTGACTGTGTAAGCTACATATATATGTCCTACGGATTGTGCCAATATATTAACAGAACTGCAGACACCTAGTAATATGAATGAACCATAATATATACACATAAACCGTATGATTATGACTACTGTAAAATAGACCAACGAAATGTAAAGATTCACAATGTGCTAATGTAACATTCATTTAGAAGGTTACTTAAATAAATCAATTCAGACATCCATGTGTAAATACTAACAGAAGGCCAGCGAGGTGCTTGCCCTCACATGTACTGGGATGTCGCTCCACAGCATAGTGAGTGTCTGGGTGATGAATCCGTCCCAACAACACGCTCGATTAATGACAGTGTCAAGGTGTACGCCAGCTGCCCTTGTGGTTCTGAGTGATCTAACTTATTTACGTGAAGCATAGTCATCAGATCTGGGTTCGACTTAGCCGTGCATGCCAGGCACGGGTCACCTCTGGGCAAGTGGTATGCAACTGTATACAGCTGGAATTCTTTCAGTCGGTCAGTATAACACATATACCTGAGACCCTGCATCCGTTTGTCGAAGAACTGTTGGTGCCTTTCCAGCTGCTGCAGGTGTTGGGTCAGATACATTCTGAACGGGCATTGTACCCAATCATAGGTCTATTGAGTGATGAGTACAAGGGGACAATGACCTCCCTGATCTAGATGTGAATCCCTTCATGATGATGTGGGCAATGTGGAAGGTCTACCTAACTATGTTAGCAACATGTGTGTCTAACGAACGGTTAACAACAACACGTGTCCCCAGATCACTGGTAACCCCGTCCGTGCTCAGTGGATTGCCACCTATATGGTAGCTCGGGATAACCTTGTTCATCCCGAAGGGTATGCCTATGCATTTCCTGGCATTTAGCTGTAGGACATGTCTCTGGTACCACTTATCCACATCTGTGAGGCACTCCTGAAGGATATCTGTGTCAGATGTGTGTCTGACTTTGGCATCCGGTTTGCAGTCGATGCAAACATTGTCACCCATAAGCCCCCTGTGTATGCGTGTACATTGGAAACGTAGATGCTGGAAATAGTGGACCCAGGACTGAGCCCCATGGGACACCACCTGTGACTGGCTGTGAGTATGACATGGCGCCAGCAACTATGGCCATGTGTGTTCTGTGACTTAGCCCGTTTGCAACCCATATGGCGATGTATGGATTTACATTCAAGATGACGGGTTTATCAAGTATACCCGAGGGGGGTATTGTGTCCGAAGGCCTCTGCCGGGTTGAGGTAGGCTGTATGGACTGCTTTACCCTCAGCAATGGCCTTGGTGACAGATTCTACAAAGTGACACACGTGTAAAGGGCATGATCTGACTATGACCAAGCTAAACTGGGTTGTATCCAAAGTATGCGGGTCCCCTATGTCTTTATCTATGTGTCCCATTATGATCCATCTCCATGGCTTTGCAGATAAGGCTTGTCAAACTAATGGTATGGTAATAACCAGGGTCAGTGGAGGCACCATCTATGTGGAGTGTGACTACAGTCGCCCTGTGCTACTACTCAGGTACGTATCCTGAGGTGAGGCTAGGATTACACAGCTGTCCTAAGTGTGGGTTAAATTCCCCATAGAGTTCCTGGAGTGCACAGCTGGGACACCATGTGGACCCATGGATGCTGTGTTGACTGCCTTGGGGCTGGATGTGGGTAATGCTGGACATACCCACGGCAGACGTGGCACGCTTCGAGTCCGATGCCCAAGGGCCCACACACATAGCCGGCCTAAGGCATAGGCCAAGTAGGTAGCCGCCTAGGGTGTTGCTCTACACGGGGCACCTTTCCAGACTCTATTTGGTGTAGGTAGACCAGGAGGGGGGTATCGGTGGCAACTTCTGCCTAGGTCACCACTTACCCTAAGGCCACTCTTCCCGTGGGTAATACAGCAGTACCCACACCCAGACGCGGGTCATCGCTAGGGTCATTGCTAGTATGGCACATCATCTATGTAAGGAAGGAAACCATATATCCCCAGACATAATGGCACAGCATAATGCCTGTTCGCCGCCAAAGGCAGACATACGCCACCCGCGCCGGTGCGGACGCATCGCGCGAGATGTCCGTTAACAATGCCGACAATGTGTCGCTTTGTGAAACAAACTCCACAGAGACATTCAATAATAGACAACGATGGACAACCCGATGTCCTCGTGTCTGAGCTGTTCAACCTGTTACGCCATGTTAAATGTGTGTAGCACAGCGAGACCGGGCCAAACAAAGCAACGGACATGTCTGTGGCTCAGTGAAAGTCGTCACGCAATGTTAAACCCTTGTAATATTGCGACACAGGCCATACATACGGAGGGTTAGTAATGGAAGTAGGTTAGTTCGATCAGACCGTGTGCAATTAGTATAACGAGATCTACAACGGATACACCGCCAATCGATACACGGTTAAGACTAATTGGGGGCCGTGACATGGTACCATGGACACGGACAAAACGTGCCCATGTGACTCATCTAACATTCAGACAGGGTCAGGGCAGTCCCGCAGTGGGCGCCAAGACCAAACCCAAAGCACCACAGCAACACCCTGACAATCAAGGCCTGTATGCATATGGGATATAAGCAGCTGTCATCTGAACAGCCCTGTGGTGACGACATATGCATCCTGGGCCATGAGCGAGGGGAATTAGGAATGTTCAACATGCAGTACCGCACCTTTCCCAGCAGGAGAATGGATGCGTGTGACGTGCGTGTGTGCGGCCCGGTGATATGTAAATGTACATAGGTACCAAGGGTATGCATATTAATGACAACGAACAGCTAACGTGCACTGGTCACAGTAGCGCCAAACGTGACTGCAGTCACGTTAGACTTATGACTATAGAGCATATAGGTGTGCACGTCTCCATAAAGCGCCGATGCTGCAAAGACTGTTACATATATAAAGCTGTAAGTGCTTTCTGCACACGTCCGTCAACCGGATCAGACATATGTTACCGGAATAGTCACAAGTAACGCAAAACACGTAACCACACAGACACTGTAAACATATATAAACGGACTACGGATATGCATGCGCGCGTGCGCGTAACCCACAATCCGGACATGCGAGTGTACGTGTGCGTGTGTGATCCAGTGGAACCAGGGAAGGTTACGGATGTCTCCTCCACACGCTTACATTCATAATTGTCAAATATATGCTTAAATAGTACTTATTGATTCCATGCTTTGTTATCGTAATGCTACTATTATACACATCGATATACAATAACCTGATCAACACACTACATTCTAAGGTGCACTCTCAGCAATTATCAACTATGTGTCCGGATACTGATTGTATTTACCAATATTGTATATATATTAACACATTGTTGCCGTATTATTGTTTCCATGAAGTAAGGCATGCAACACTGATATGTATATGTCACGTTATAATCAAGACTTGGAGCACTGTCCACCTAACTATGAGCAGGTTTATTGATTATTTCGCTTTAAACCGACTCTGAAGGAAGTGTATTAGGGACGGCTATGTCATGAAATCCGTATTCCGACGGTGCCCCATGTTAGTAGTTGAGAGAGCTCAGTATCCTTTCACTGTGGAGTCTATCGATTTGACAGTGTCTGTTTCTGCCGATATATGTTCCATAATGTCGTTTATGAAGATGGGCAGGACGCAAGGTTTGCTGTATTTACGCATACTGGCACGTGGATATAGATAGGCCATGTCATACAAACGATGGGTAGTCAAGCAGACATCCACGACTGGGGAACATACAGCGGCAGTCAATACCACTGGCCAGATGGGGACAGTCAAACACGTTCTACACTTTACAAATGCACATCGGTGTCCATTGTAGGACTCCAAAAATTCTGACTGTTTTGCCAGTATGCGTCATGATCAGCCAATCAGAGTACAAACCGTGACTACGGCACAGCTAGACATATGCACCACCAGCGTGTTTAAGGTTGATGATACCTGCCCATGACATGCAGGACATATGAACAGAGGTCCCCAGACTGCCGTGTCCATACATGTGCGTCCATATCCCAGTTCCGCACACATGAAGGATGTGTCATGCGTACCGTGGGGGGTTGCAGCCCTGGTATCCTGGGTATGCAAAATGGGGCTCGGTGTTGTTTGGCTGATAATCCGTTGTCCCGCCCCGTGGGAGGGCTGCGGGTACAGGACGTGCCTTAGTCCCCAGTAAGGATGCAAAGCATCCATAGGGTAATGCTAAAGGCATGTGTGAAATGTGTTCAGCCCTACATCAGTGTCCAGTAGGCATTTCCCAAGGATGGACAAACGTCACGGACAAGATGGCACCCATAATAGCAAGCCTGGTGGAATCACACAGCCGTAGTAGGGCATGACACAGGACATAAAGATGGAAACAGCAGTACATACACCCCGTAGACATCCATCCTGCCATGCGAATCCCAGCGTATACAGCAGCGAAGGTGCTATCAAGTATGTGGGGATCACCCGCCTCCACTCTGCGGAACATACCTGCGACCTGTGGAACACATATTAATGGCACACCAACAACGTCAACTAGGAAGGTCATACTATCGCTAAAATATGGCGTTCACACACATAACCGACATACTGTCATGAATACATAGGTTCTACCTGTAGCCGCTGTGTTATACTGACAATACAGTGGCGGATAGTTCACAATGGTACCTGTGAGGATTATGTAAAGCAGTTGCCAACCTGCAGGACTACAGTAACACCCTATGGGTAAATTGTGGAAGGACACGGGTTACGTAGCACTACATAATATGGGTAGGCGGACAGACATCCGAATGGGGAACATACGGCGGCAGTCAAACCCACTGGCCGAATGGACACAGTCCAACATGTCCTAAACTTTACATATGCACATCGGTGTCCATTGCAGGACCCAAAAATTACTCCTTAAGTGAGTGTGAGCAACATAGTGTGAACCGGAAGAGGTGACAGCCGTGACTACGGCACAGGTAGATATATGCACCACAGGTGTCTTCAAGGGTGATGACAGCCGTCCATGAAATGCAGGACATATGAATAGGACTCCCCAGGCTGCTGCATCCATACACGCATTTCCACATCCCATTTCCGCACACATGAAGGGTGTGCAAGGGTACTGTCGACGGTTGCAGACATGGGATCGTGGGTATGCAAATATGGGTGTCGGTGTGGATTGGCAGATGATTCATCCCCGCCCGTGCAGCGGACGTGGCCATGGCATATGCGTTACTCGCAATACTAATACCGATCATCCACCGGAAATGGAGAATGCAGCTGTGAAATGTTGACAGCCCGATACTAGTGTCCAGTAGGCAGTTCCCATGGATGGACAAACGTACGGCCAAGATGGCACCCATAGCTGCAAACCTGGGGGAATCCCACAGCTGTTGCAAGGCATAACCCAGGGAATACAGATACGGTGTACAGTACACACCCCATTCAAAGAAAGACCGCTGGGCAGATACCGGCGTACACAACACTCCATGTGCCAGCACATCTATGGGGATCACACGCTTCCATACAGTGGAACAGATGGGTCACCTGTGTAAAGATACCAATGGCACAATCTCCACGCCTGCTGGGAATGACATAGGATGGTCAAACTATGGCGTTGACACCAAAGAAAGACATCCTTCGGTGAATTAATAGGATTGATGTCAATACACCATGGCAAACACCCAATGAACAGGGAAGACTTGCTGGCACCCTATGGCCACAAACCATGTCACACATAGGTAGATGGAACAGTCAACATAAACATTTCGTCCACGACAGGTCGCATATGGTATCCAAAGGTACTTCATAGACATGTATGCGCTATCACCCGTTGGCCCCGTGAGACTTACACATAACATGGAAGTATCCAGGCTTTAAATGTCCACCCTTACACTTCCATTTGTCACTTTCTATGCGAGCAATGGAGATGTAGCCACAGCATAGAAAGCAGAGACGCACTGCTAACGAAACACACACATGTCAACATCACAGAAAGCATACTATGAACACACGTATTACATGATATTGTACTATGAAACACAAACAAACCGGAAACCTGCAGCAAGAATAGTCCCCGTAGTTCGACACAACACAAGTCTTCGTAACATTTGAACAGTTCATTAAAACATGCAACGTTTTCGTTGTTTCCACAACGTGCAGGAAATATGCTATGTCTAAGAATGTTCACAAACAACAATGTGAGTCTTAACATGATTTTAAATATCACACTGTTGATTGTGAACACTTTAACAATTTGCTTATTCAGTTGTATGGTCGAAAGCAACGGAAACACACACACACACGGAAGGGACGGGAGATGAACCTACGCCTATTTACATGAACTCAGTACAGTATGAATCATTTACACAACGCTACCGAAGTTAACTGACGCGCTGTCAGAGGCATACATGTAGGCTGCTGGACGCACCCAAAGGCAGCTGGAAACACACACACAGAGACACACACACATGGGAGGGGGGGGGGACCTACCTTATCTATCAACACTATACACACTACTACTATGATTTATACAGACCGCGCTTACTAAACAGAGCGCTGTCACAGGCATACATGTAGGCTGCTGACGCCACCCGCAAGACAATAGTTGGCAATAGCCAAGGCATGTGTTGCGGAGCGTCTAAAAGCATAATCAGTCGCAGAGGCAGCTGGAAACACACACACAGAGACACACACACGGAAGGGACGGGGGACGAACCTACGACTATCTACATGATACACACTACTGTATGAAGCATTTACAGAACGCGCTACCGAGTTTGCTAAACAGAGCGCTGTCACAGGCATACTTGTAGGCTGCTGACGTCACCCGCAAGACAATAGTTGGCAATAGCCAAGGCATGTGTTGCGGAGCGTCTAAAAGCATAATCAGTCGCAGAGGCAGCTGGAAACACACACACACACACACGGAAGGGACGGGGGACGAACCTACGACTATCTACATGAACACACTACTGTATGAAGCATTTACAGAACGCTACCGCGTTTGCTAAACAGAGCGCTGTCACAGGCATACTTGTAGCCTGCTGACGTCACCCGCAAGACAATAGTTGGCAATAGCCAAGGCATGTGTTGCGGAGCGGCTAAAAGCATAATCAGTCGCAGAGGCAGCTGGAAACACACACACACACACACACACGGAAGGGACGGGGGACGAACCTACGACTATCTACATGAACACACTACTGTATGAAGCATTTACAGAACGCGCTACCGAGTTTGCTAAACAGAGCGCTGTCACAGGCATACTTGTAGGCTGCTGACGCCACCCATAAGACAATAGTTGGCAATAGCCAAGGCATGTGTTGGAGCCGCCTAAAAGCATAATCAGTCGCAGAGGCAGCTGGAAACACACACACACACACACACGGAAGGGACGGGGACGAACCTACGACTATCTACATGAACACACTACTGTATGAAGCATTTACAGAACGCGCTACCGAGTTTGCTAAACAGAGCGCTGTCACAGGCATACTTGTAGGCTGCTGACGCCACCAAGAAGACAATAGTTGGCAATAGCCAAGGCATGTGTTGCGGAGCGTCTAAAAGCATAATCAGTCGCAGAGGCAGCTGGAAACACACACACACACACACACACGGAAGGGACGGGGACGAACCTACGACTATCTACATGAACACACTACTGTATGAAGCATTTACAGAACGCGCTACCGAGTTTGCTAAACAGAGCGCTGTCACAGGCATACTTGTAGGCTGCTGACGCCACCCGAAGACAATAGTTGGCAATAGCCAAGGCATGTGTTGCGGAGCGTCTAAAAGCATAATCAGTCGCAGAGGCAGCTGGAAACACACACACACACAGAGACACACACACACGGAAGGGACGGGGGACGAACCTACGACTATCTGCATGAACACACTACTGTATGAAGCATTTACAGAACGCTACCAAGTTTGCTAAACAGAGCGCTGTCACAGGCATACTTGTAGGCTGCTGACGTCACCCGCAAGACAATAGTTGGCAATAGCCAAGGCATGTGTTGCGGAGCGTCTAAAAGCATAATCAGTCGCAGAGGCAGCTGGAAACACACACACAGAGACACACACACATGGAAGGGACGGGGACGAACCTACGACTATCTACATGATACACACTACTGTATGAAGCATTTACAGAACGCGCTACCAAGTTTGCTAAACAGAGCGCTGTCACAGGCATACTTGTAGGCTGCTGACGTCAGCCGCAAGACAATAGTTGGCAATAGCCAAGGCATGTGTTGCGGAGCGTCTAAAAGCATAATCAGTCGCAGACGCAGCTGGAAACACACACACACACAGAGACACACACACACGGAAGGGACGGGGAACGAACCTACGACTATCTACATGAACACACTACTGTATGAAGCATTTACAGAACGCGCTACCGAGTTTGCTGAACAGAGCGCTGTCACAGGCATACTTGTAGGCTGCTGACGGCACCCGCAAGACAATAGTTGGCAATAGCCAAGGCATGTGTTGCGGAGCGTCTAAAAGCATAATCAGTCGCAGAGGCAGCTGGAAACACACACACACACACAGACACACACACACACACACACACACACACACACACACACGGAAGGGACGAACCTACGCCTATCTACATGAACACACTACAGTATGAAGCATTTACAGAACGCGCTACCGAGTTTACTGAGCAGAGCGCTGTCAGGAGGCATACCCCTACGTGAGTGGTATCATTTGCAGAGGCAATGCGCCCGATCGGGTGTTCGGACAGAGTGCGCAGTCACGCAGTCTGTTACCATCCCAAGGTCGCCGTACACTAACACGTTAGTGCTGCAGTCGAGAATAACAAGTAACTACTGATCAGTACATCACTGCATACTGGGCATGCTCAGACACTTAGACTCGGCACAGGGCAGACATGCATACACATGTTGCGACGGCATGGGTGGCAGAATGTGGACCGTCGTGTGTGTCCAGCCACACAACAGAAACCTGGCCATGCCACAGACGTGGCCAGCTGCTGGATGATACAGGCATGCACCCGGGTATAACTGCAGACGGCGCGGTGTGCACTGTGCTGTGTGTCTATCTACACAGCTGCCTACTGGGCATGCTCAGACACTTAGAGTCGGCACAGATCAGACATGCATACACATGGTGCGACGGCATGGGTGGCGGAATGCGGACCATCCTGTGTGTCCGCCACACAACAGTAACCCGGTCATGCCACAGACGTTGTTGTTGCTGCGGGGAATATGTAGGTGCAATTAACCATGTGTAGGACTGGCCTACAGTTTGTTGCATGCTACAGACAACCCTCCCAAACACAGGATACCTTCACAGATGTCCTGAGGACACTGGTGAGTGGGCATGCTCTCACAACAGCACCGTATTGGGTGACATGAACCACCCATACATAGCCTGGGAACATTACCCATGGCACAACACAGTACGCCAGCAGTCCCAGGTGTTCACACACCTGGCCACTGTTAAACAGCCATGCACCATACATACCAGGGGATGTCTGACAGTTCTGCCCATCACGCATGGTGAGGATATGCCCCACACAGGATGTACAGCCCTCAATGGTGATGCAAGACCGTATAGTGGATCCACTGGTCATCCACTCACTGTAACCAACACCAGCATGGGGGACCTCAGTGATGACCTCTCCACAGAAAACCACACACATCATATGACCGTGTGGTACCCTACAAGTCCTCCCTGCCAATGTTGAACAGAGGCCAGACCCGCAAACGCCTAACGAATGCCTTCCCCGACCACCCACATGCATGTCTGCAACAGGCAAACATGATGACATCAGGACCTTGTCCACCACAGGTAGGCACATGGTGTGGTGGACCGCAGCCACTGACTACCTGTACATCAACAGTTGGAGCTACTACATGGCAGGGCAATGACAGTACCAGGGAAACCATCACCCATTCATACCGGCGTCACCATACGGCCCCACATACCATCATCCAGGTCCGCTCGTGGGAGTGGTACTGCAGAGGGCACATGAGACAACCACAGGGCCTTCCCTAACTGTGGTAAGGACATGGTTGGGGCACACAGACTTGCCTGGAAATGGTCCAGAATGGTACAACAGTCACTGCACCCACAGACATTGTCTGCATACCACAGGACATGTTCCATGCATACATCCCCCCCCCAACAGGGAACATATCCATCCCACCAGAGTGTATCCTCCCAAACATGTCATATGGCCTGGAGTGATCCCATATCTCTATGGCGCTTGACACGTCAGCAATGGGCACCGATGGTTTCCCTGGCTGTGTGCTACCCATCCTCTTTGAGGCCCTCGGCCCACACATGCGGCCACTGTGTCATGTTAGCCTTACCATGGGCTATGTCCCCAATGGATGCCATATGGCATCTGTGGTCCCACTATGCCAGGGTAGTGCTCCTATGGACTGTCAACAGCCACACCCTATACGCTTGACAAGTGTTGTCTGCAAAGCTGTGTGGAGGTCCATACAGGTGGTCATGGTTACAGATAGCGGTGTACAGCCAATACCGGAACATACCCACAACTACATAGTCAAGGGCGGATCCTGCCTCCCGAACCTGCTCGTCCAGTCTGGAGTGTTCACCAAGGCCATTGATGGGGATACGTGGGTTTGCACACAGTACCATGACCTGGTGGGAGCGTTCAGAGCACACTACACATGGGACCCATGGAAAGGCTCGCCAGCATACATGTGGGGACATATGTCACCCGATGCTTCTCACACAGGTTGGAGGTCACACCACACAGGGTTGGTGCTCAAGGTGCCTTGTCACACTCATATCTGGACCCAGTGGAGGCCCACAGGGCTCACTCCTGTGCCCCTGCCATATGGCATCCGACCTTCCAATGTGCATGCAATCATAGGCGGATTGTAGCAGACAAGGTAAGCACATGACTACGCACCGCCCAACATACCCAACACCCCATGTTACACGAACATCCACCTAGGGCGTCATAGACATGGATGACTGGTGCCAGAGCCATGGCCTGCTACCAAATGCCAGAGAAGGTGCAGCCCTACCCAGTGTGAAGAACATGTTCGTCCCAATGTCACATGTAGGTGGTACGCCATTAAAGATGGTGGACATGTTCAGGAAACGGCTACCACACCTGTCGGCAACCTCTGTCAACACACACAATGGCAATGTGGGTGTGAAGACATTCCATTGTGGCCTCCTGGTCTGGATGGAATGGCAACCACATCAGGAGTGTTCATTGTACCCCTGTACACATCACACACCAGTGCAATGACTGCGTACAATGGCACATGTGGCCTGTAGCTAACCTGACGCCTGCAGCACTCGGAAGGACCGCAAACATTCCACAAGACGGGATGACGGTGCTAGGACATGTGTCACAAGGTGCACGGCCAAGGGGACACCGGCTGTGGATCTTCACAGCACAGCTGCTCCGTGGTGATCTGTGCCTGACATACACGGCCATGTCTGACCTGGGTGACATGGGCACATTCCACCTCCCAGGCCCCATGCAAACACGGGCACAGAAGCGACTGTCAGACACCTCAACTCAAAGATGAGTGGGACGTGCTGGGGGAACAGGGTAACGGCCAGACACCCCTACAACATGGGCAGGAGTGCCAGGCCATGTGAAGGAAAGGCCCTGACTGCCTTTGTCCAGGACTGCTAATGACGTGTGGATGTGTGACGATAGTTATGCGCCAGTCAACCTCTGTGTGTCACTGCTAGACCAGGGACTGGGGACTGATGGATATGGCATCCCCATCCTGAGGGGTGTTAGATGCCACACACAGTCATGCTAGGTCCACACATGTCGTAGGGCACATATCCTGTCACGTTCATGTGTGCCTATGTACCTATGTAGGGGTCCATGCCGGATGTGGGTAACTGTGCTATGCTGATTTTGCCAGACATGCCTGTGGGTACCCCACGACTACACGTGGGGAACTAATTACAGTGCTCCCAGTAGGCACGCAAGTACACCATCAGTATCATACGGGTTAACTGCACCGACATGGTGCTACACATGTAACCACCACACATACTGTGTACACATATCAATGAATGCTGCACCTGTCCTGCATGGTATGTCTGCTGCATGATGTCCGTGCACAACACACATCACATACACACCTGTCACCAGCCATACACACACACCACAACATACACAGCACGCACTATGCGGACACAGGTATCACATACACCTCTCACTATCGTGTCCACCCTGTGCATCATAATATGTTAGCTTAACCGTGCATTGATGGTGTGGCTCACAGTTATGCGGCAGAGACTTAATCATATGCACAGGGTGATATGTGCCACAGGCATGGGCTGTACCAATGGATGACATCATGTGTGTGTGTAAGGGCCAGTGCATTGAGTGGGCATGACTATGTAGATTGCATGTGGGTGTGGTGGAGCCCTACAGTTGTGTCTGCTGTGTGTGGGTGTGTGTACACAGTTCAGTCATCTGTGATGCCTACACGGGTATGCTTGGCAGCCCCTGACTGTACAGTGCAGGTGTTACGGCTCACTGTGTCTGCCGGCGCGGCGACCAGCGCCTGCCTGGGGTCGCACGGGCACGACCGGGTGGAGGTACAGACTGTCCACTCTCCGATGTCACATGTCCGCTGGAAACGCGTGCCCACGACGGGCCGTCCAGGGCCACGTCCACGTGGCCTGCTCTGTCCTGGTGTGGATGGTGTAGTAGCAGCTGCAGTGCTACTGCTACCATCACTGTCTGTGTGGGCATGGGAGGTGGCACGCACACGCTGACCTGCAGCAGGTGGTGTTGCTGGCACACCACGCGCCCTATGCCTCACCCCTACCTGGTGTTCCTGCACGGACTGCGCACGCTCAAGGATGGCCAAGCCTCGGTCGATGAGACCAGCCATATCGCCAATCTCCTATCCAGAACATCGGCAAGATGCTGTTGTGCATTCGCCAATGCCTGGATGCTGTCATTTAGGGTACGGATTGCGGACCTCTGCAGCCTCTGCCCGTCCTGGTTCTGCCGTTCGGCACGTGCCTGCGCCCGCCATTACAGTCTGGGACATGCGCCTGCTTATACCAGCTGCTGCACCCTGTACGGCAGGTGTATGTCTAGCGGTGCTCCCCACGGGCAGCACCTGCCACATGCCTGCGTGGCACTGCACCAGTCCTTACACTGGCAACATCGTGTGTACCCACACCTTCTGCAGCCACCACACATTCCTGCTCGGGGACAACAGACGCTGACTGACCGTCATCTATGGGCAACGGTGTTGGGGTATGTGTCGGCATCTGAACCGTGTGCAGGGATGAAAGGGACGTATGTGTGATGTTCTCCAGTGGCACAGACTCTGCCTGTGACGACCCTGCCTGTGCCTCATGCACATGCTCATCACCACTAGTATCTGTGGGGACACTAGCATCAGATTGACCGCAGGAGGGGAACGCACCTACAGCACCTGTCAATACAAAGACATACCATCGGTTACAATACAGACACACACAGACACACACACACACACACACACACACACACACACACACACACACACACACACACACACACACACACACACACACACACACACACACACACACACACACACACACACACACACACACAGCATGCATGTGATAATGCAGGTGGCATGCAGCATTCACACAACACAGACCAGTGAATGCAGACCAGACATTCATAGTGGCAGTATGTACACTGCCCTGGTGGGGACAGTACAACAGGCAGGTGTCATTTAGTAGGCATGCAGTACACACATTCATGGTAGTTTGCATGCATCAGCGTGATACACCGTGTGGCCGCGGGCAAGTTGAGAGTACACATGGCTGCCAACACTATGTAATGTACACCGCAAACATGTGCGGTATCATGTGGACATGTGAAGATGGTGTCCCACCGCATGCACCACATCACGATGGCTGTCATGGTGCAGTGTTATGTGTACAGTGTACAGATACAATGTATGTGTAACAGTGATGTCTGTGCAGGTACGTTTGCTGTGAGCTGTGTGCATAGCTGTACGGTGTGTGGTGCGGGCTCTGTGCCACTGCACAGTAGCAGGACACAGCTATGTGTCTGTGCGATGCGTGACCTGGACGCATTACATTGCCATGTCTGTAAGTCAGTTCAGCTGCTCAGCAGCACATATATGGTGGACATTGGAGGCACCTGTAGTAGCTGTGGAGAGGAATTTCATGTCACTGGTGTACTACATCAGATGTCCAGGGGTCCACTACATTGATGAACCCACTATGTGTGTACAGGGTGCAATGGTGAGTACCCACTGTGGATGTGCTGTGTGGCAACATGCCTGTAGGTATCAACCATGGCCTTGTCTGTCTGACTCATTGACAATTGTGTGTGGTAGACATTGTGCACACGGCCCTGTGGTGGCCCATGTGACATACACCCATACTAGTGTGACGTGTCACATTCTCTACGGATATGCTGACAGTGTGTATGTCTGCTATGTTGTGCATAGGTCATATCATGGTGTGACAATGCTGCAGCCAGACATCCACGTGCATGGGACATGGCATGCGCCATGTCACAACGTGTGCACCCGATGCAGGGGCATGGGTCACATTGGTAACACCTGTGCTCTGGCCAGATCACAGCTCACTCTGTGGTACTGTGTCCATACTGCACTGGCATACCAATGCATACTACACATGCAGCCATTGTGTAACACCTACACCATTGTATGCATAGCTGAATGCACGTAACACACCAATTGGTTGTGTGGTGTCATACCACTCTACGGTAACGGGTGTATCTACTGTACATGGGTGGTGTGTATGTCGGGTGGTGCGAGCTGTATACCGTGACGGGGTCACACACAGGTGAGCATGTCATGCCTAGACACATGGGGAATATCAATACAGCAGAACATGCGTTTGACTGGCAACAGACTTACCTGCAACAGACCCTTGTCACTGAGACACGCCAGACGCATACCTGTAAAGGCATTACACAAAGGTATACACATTAGCCATTACTATCTCCACGGTCAGCACTGTGCATGACACATCATGCATGTGTGTGGTTGCATGTGCTATGCACATGTCTGCTAACACAACATAGCATACAATGGTTTGCATCTTGTGTGGCCATATACCTGGCATGTATTGCTATATCATGTGTTGTACTATGACACCCACACCCACGGCGCCTATCATACAAACATGCAACACTGACTTACCATGCGGCTCCAGGCTCATAGCTCGGGAGACACCCACCTCCACGATGGACGCAAGTGGTTCTGCGTGTTGTTCCGTGGGTGTCCCCAGACTGGCCAGGAGCTCCTCCGTAGCTGTGAGTCTGTGTTGGTGGCCCACCACCTGTCCCACGTTGTTGCCTGGCGATTGCAGCGCACGCTGTCTTGCATGCCGGATCAGGTCTGTGCAGTGCCTGCGGATTTGTTGGTAGCTGCGGTTGGTTCCGCCCACGCTGTTCACCCTCCTGCACAACTCCTCCCACATCTCCTGCCGTTCTTGTGCCTGCTGTGGCACATGGCTAAACAGGGCGTTGTAGTTACTCTGGAGGTATGGTATGATGACCTCCTCCTCCTGTCGGCTAAATGGTGGAAGCCGGAACGTGGCATTATCTGGAAGACATAATGATGGTGGCAGGTCACATTCACACTGCTGTGCTGGCATACTGTTGGAAATACATTGCTATGACATGTACGACATCTGCACAGTGATCTGTGAAGGGCATCGTGGCGGTGACACAGCCGATGTTGTGGCTTCACACCATTGAGCACTGGGTGTCACATCATATCTGTGTGCCACCCCATCACACTGTGCACGCACCATGTAGATGTTAGCCTGCCATGGACATGTGTACCTGGCTGCACCTATGTCCATATCAGTTGGCATATGTCCCCATGTGACGCCTGTGCTACTGTTCACCTGTACGCTGTGTATATGTCAGTACACATCACGCCTGTGTCCATTGTGAACGCCAGCAGCGGCACTGTACACATACACATGGACACCTGCACATGCATGTGTTGTGCCATGTACTTCCACACAGCACTGTACCGGTGCTGGACAACTTGCCCCAGCTCACCTGTGTTACGTATGTGATAGACATGGAGCAATGTGTAACCATGACACATTAGCAGGAAAGGCCATGCATAGCATGTACACGCACACATTGTGCAGAGCATCACACAGCACCTGTAACATGACAGGGTGCATCGCCACCACATTACTACTGTGTATGGTTGATAGTGAGAGTGCCTTTTGTCCATTGCACCATGTGGGACTGTGATAGCTCATGCAGCCTTGCTGGTCATCTCTGCATGATATGGCAGGGTATGCCACATACATGGCAATGGGTGTGACCCACCCAGGGGCTGACGGTATTGGCAGGGTGGCTGTCCATTGCTTTTGTCATAGCTGTGTGAATATGGACATTCAACATGTTTATCACCATGGTGTGGACACTGTCCTCCAGCGAGGTATGCTGCACGCTGCTTGTTGAGGGTGTGTGTGGTGCATGCAGGTATCACACATCCATGCATACACTGTAGCCCTGGCAGGTGCTATGTGCTGGGATGTTGATCGACACAGTGCTGTATGTGTACACACACCGCTATCCCATGCACATGGATATCTGCCTGAACTGATGTGGGTAACACATATGTGTACATACATTGCCCGCTGCCACCCACATGTCTGCTGCTGCACTACACACCGCCATCCCTCCCTGTGTGAATGTGGTGTTGGCCTCAGCAGAGGTATCCATGTATGGGGACATGGATGTTCACATAGCAGGCCCACTGATGGTATCGTCGATCTGACCATACACATATGATGCACACCTCACACATACAACCCATTCATATTGTTGTTCACAATGGTGACACGGCTATATTGCTATGCCGGAGCCATTCACAGACATACATACACAGAGGCATGCACGCCCATCTGTGTCATTGGCCGGACTATTGGTGTGGTTTGGCACCTAACGTGTTTGACTGCAGGTGGCGCAGACCTACTGTGCACATGTCTACATGGTAGGCCTGTTCTACGGTAGGCATCTGTGATGTGCTGTGCACATCTCATACCTGCACATTTGGTTGTTGTCCATTGGTCCACAGGCCAGTGGTGGGACATACAGGGATGTTGCTGAACATATGTACATGCGACCCTGTACAACTGTGACGCTAGCCTCTCAGATGCTCATGTGTCGTGGACGTGAACACCGTACACACACATGTGGTTGTGGGCCACCGTCCATACCCATCTCCACCTGTGGGTTGCTATCATCCCACACACTCCTTGTACTGTATGTTCAGGCTATGCAGCTATGTGGGGCTTGTGTGCATACAATACGATACTATGTGCCTTTGCACCCATCACAGACATTGTCACACAGGTACACCGGCAGCCATACACATCGCAGATTGTTGTCAGCATGTCACATGTGGTACACACCTAACACATCTCCTGCGGGACATGGTAATCTGTATGGGCATGTCCAGTAGTGACATACCACAGCTACCCCTACATGACGGCTATGCAGGACATGTCTGTGTACATCTACTGTGACATATACACAAGCAATGCCCCCTACCTACATCACATGGTACTACCTGTGGAGTATGTGTGTCTGCATCCATGCTATGGCCATAGATGACAATTGTACATCTATATGTGCAACATACCTCAGTGGGGTTGTCATGAGCACATGTTCCATGTGTCAATGCATTGTTTGTGTCTGTTGGGCAGTCATTGTTGTGCATGGTTTACATGGCTGACATAGTGTACTGTGTCTGATTCCAGGTACTTCATTGGGCTACCAGCATTGTACATTTCTACAGCACATTCCAGCCATCATGTAGCCAGCTTAGATGACAGTGGGAGGTGTTCCGCCATGTGCACATATGTCACACGGTACAAGGGTGACTGACACACATTGTCGGGACTGGGTTCTGACTGCTGTGGATGTGTGTACCGGTGTTGACAACCATGACTGCACCAGATGGTGTCTTCTGGATGTGTGACATTCACAACAAACACCCACATTCACATAGCAGCACATCGCCCACGACAATTGACATTCCTGCCTGAACACTGTGTACGGTATGTTTGTATGACCACTGCATATATCACTGGTGGCCACCAGCATGGCTGCCTACAACAGCAGTGTGTATCCTGTGCAAACATGGGTTACACCAGTCACACCACACCTGTGCCAGCTGGCCCTGTAGTGGGTGACAGTGCAGTTCCATTCATCATGTAACAGTATACATCGTGCACCAGTATGTTGCAGACATGTGAACGGCTGTGCTACTCAACATATGCACACATGACACATCACCTGGTACACCGTGTCTGCCTTGCCACCTGCTATTGTGACCACCCTGTGATGACATTGTACGGCCCACATGGACGTGGACATGTGATGGCTCAATGGTGAATTAACCGTCCAGGTGTGTGTCTAGCCAGGTGTCCAGTAGCCACTGGTCTGCATGCAGGGATAGTCTACATTGGCCTACTCTGTCACTGGGACTGTTGACTATGGTCATACTGTTGTTATGCAGGCATGTGCTGTTTGTCCAGTCTGATAGTCGTGTTGAACCACACTACCGTGGCACACATGACGTGTGGACATCTGGCTAAGGTGTGCAGCCCACATGTACATCTTCTCATGCTATGCTGCCTGTGCAGCGGTGTCACATGTCTGTCTCTGGCAGGGCTGTCACAGGTAGGCACAGCATGCAGTGATGTGTGACAATGCTTACACCCTCCACTGTGCTGTACACTAGCACTGCACACACAGTACAGCACACATGTCATTTATCTACGGTGCCTGGGACCTGCCTCCATGCCCTACACGGCACACCTGCCAGTCCACATTGTACACAGATCATACCTCCCAGTCACATACCTGGACTGCAACACACACAGGTGGGTGGTTCCCACACCACACCGTGATTTACACACATACTGTATTTTCCCATGACACATTGCATCATAGGTAGTCCATGTTCAGATACCCATGTTTGTGGCCACTACACATTGTGACACGCGACAGTGCAGACACTGTACACCACAGGTTACATGCCAGTCGGGTTGGCATGCTGTACATTGCACCTGGGACAGTTGCTACTGCTATGTATTGCCAGCAACACGACCTTCCCTAGTATGGACTCCCACGTACCCACACATGCTTGGCCATGCAGTACGCATAGCTGGGTGACACATTACACGACACATACCATACCTACACTACCCTCAGCATGCACCAAACCTCCATGTGTCTGTATGCTAGGCCTACACACCTCCCCCCTCTGTTTGCTGAACATCCATGCTTACCATCCCTGCTAGCCACACCCTAAGCACACAACCATAGCAGCATGCATGGTACATACACACTACAGCCGGTATTACTGACATCCACTGACAGAGGTAGTTGAGGGCATGGCACCCCGTCCGATGGACAGTCTATGTGCCTATGCCAACAGTGATCACAGTGCACTTCTGCTACATTTACACACTGGTAGGGACCATGCTATTCCACACTGAGACATGGTGGTGCTGGCCTTTTCACAGACGCCACAGTGGTATTCCTGTTCCATGCACACGTGCTGTATGGGCACATGTGCAGGCTGTTGCACGGTAGTTTTGTTCACCTGTGTTGTGTGTCACTTGACAGTCATGGTGTGTCCTGCTGGTGCATGACATACTCCACAGCTAGCTACCTACACATGACTGCCAGACATTGCAGTGTGGGCCCTCACGCAGTGTGGTGGTATGTCTCTGCTGTTTGACTACATCCACATTCAATGCAGCATACCACGGTCATGCAGGCATTGACGACACAGATGTTGCTGGCATCCTGCCTGCCAATGGGGTACCTACCAACAATACACACTCTCACTCACTACAGGGTTCCAATCCTTGGCTGGACATTGTATTAACCCTGTGGACACATACATAGTACTGGCATGCACATGTTATGTCTGGGAACACAGTCCCAATGTCACCTCCAACCGCCGGAGTTGTTGTATCCCGCCAACCTGGCTGTTACATGTCTCTGCAGCAGCACACGCCAGTGACTGCTAGCCCATTCATGTAATGTGCACCCTGACCACCACACTACCACATCTATCACACTACACATGGATGGTACTGCATTGCACGTATGGGGCTGCATCTCTACACCCATGACTGGGCCATTCAGTATGGCACTGGGCCACATCTTGACATACATGCTTCACACACTCATTGACTACCTGCATGCCTTTCCTGGCACCCTTGTTGGGCTTCTGTGCGCCACAGCACACCACATCCCATGCTGGCCACCTGTCATATTATTGCATGGGTGGTTGGGGTGGTACAGAGGGTATCACATCAGACATGATCCGCTCTTTGCCCTTCAGCACCATTCCACTTTATGCTATTGACAGTGTACACATCCAGCATCACATCGAACCCTATGTATCGGCATGTTACGCCATGTGCCTTCTGTACAGTTCACACAGTGGTGCAGGCATATCATGCTGACTACAACATTTCAGGGACGTGTGGCATTGCACGTTCCTCAGACATGTGGCCCCTCATGCTCAGTATTTGCATACGCACACTACCTGCTGTCACACAGTACTGTACATGCCTACATATACCACTTCTACATACCTGGCAGCATTCTAGCTCATCCTACTCATGTTGCTGACACCCATACAGGTGTCAGTGTGGCAGATATATCATGTAGATATCATTGCATCAGTTACATCACACATAGTGCATACACATCACCTTTGCATACTGACAGTCATGCGGTGTGTATCACATGGATACTGTCCCTATACAGGCATATCACGTTGTACATGGTTGATGTACACACACATGGCCCACATGGTGCTGTGGTTGCCATATTACACCATAGCGTGGGTACACATGTGCAGGACTACACATTTCTGGACCGTATGTCTAGCTGATACCTTGGGTGCCCTTGTACCTGTGCCATACACACATGTACACGCAGGCCGTGTTACAATAACACATGTGTGGTGTACCTTACACAATGGATACAACGTTACATGTCTCAGTATAGTCATGCTGTGCTCTCTACCCAGCTCAGACAGTTTACATATGCAAATGACAGTCATGTAACACATCTGTGCTCACCTGCATGCCACTAACACAGGGGTGTAATGTACTCTGCCATGGGCCATGTTCTCCACAGTACTGATGCATGTAGTACTCCTACATGGCGCTTGCTGTGGGCAGGGGAGGAGCAGTCCTGCATGTGTGCACACATGCCACATTGCTCAGCCCGGCGTCTGTGTGACATCCACAGACTGGACACACACCATGCTGTGGGACATAGGTCCTGTGCACATCCCACAGGGGCACACTGTGTCACTAGTCATGTGATAGCTGCCTTGCTGGTAGGGTGACACAGACCCATGGTACCACCACAGCGGACGTACTGTATAGACATGACAGTTGACATCCAGTTCTGCCGCTCAGTGGACACTACCATGGGGGGGGTGTCAGTACTGTGTACATTGCACATGTGTTTACACACGGCCCTGCTGGACATCATTGTGGCACACATTGCACCTGCTATGGAACGTTTGGACATGGTCACTTGCTGTTACCTCCATTTCGGGTACCTATTCTGCTACTACATTGTCCCATATGTGCAGGCCATACATATCTTGTGTATGTATATAACATTAGCCCATCGCTCCATCATGCATGCTATGCCTGTGATACTGTCTATGATTTGTGAACATATCCATCATGCCAGCTTTGCATTACACATAATTGACATAGTCGCCCCTACTGCGTGGGATAGGTGCACGCCGTGCACATTCCGTATGACATCGACGGTATATGCCCATGCACATGTGTGCTGTGACACTATACATAAATGTCCTATCCCCTGCTGTGGCACTTCAGTGTTGGATATCCACTGCCAGCATCGGCGTGGGTGGTGGCATTGTTCTGTGTTTGCAACCCCTATGGCAGACCTGGGGTAGGGTTACCACCTGTGCCACTTTGCAAGGGACAGTCCCTCCTTGGGCAGTTGTGTCCTGACAAAATTTATCACAAATGGCAAATGTCCTGAGATTGTGGGACATCACTATATCCCATTCTTATGTAAGAGTTGCATAACATACTTATTTATGTATGTACATTCCTAACTGTTACAAGACACACAATAAGCAACTGAACTGCTACAAGACTACACTTTTCTTTATGCAAAAGAGTAGAGTTCTAACCTTTGTACTGACCATGGGTATGTGTCCACCTGTAACATCTGAAGTGTGTCCCGACGATTTCCCACTTTGGCCTTTTGAAAGGGTGGCAAGCCGGCCCTGGGGTTATCCCGGTGTTTACATGTTGTCCCACTGCTGTGCACACGTTGTCCACAGTTGTTGGTATGCTGCGCGTTTTAGCATTACATATCCAACCTTCGCCTCTCTCTGCCTGATGGACAGGTATCTTTACCTACACACACTGTTCACATACTGTACAGATTCGTCATACGTATCGCGTTACACACCAGTACATGTCGTGGGTTCGACATACCTTTCCGCCTTTTGTTCTGAGTTCGTCTGTATTCCCTTGTTTCTTCTCTAGTTTGTATGAGTACGGTATGAACATACGGTTTGGATGTCCAGGGAGGCTTCCGTATATTCGCCGGCGCCTGATGCATGTGGGTTAATCAGGCCAATAGCTGTTCCTCGGTGTGTACTTATGCGCATATCAGCGGTGATCCCCCTTCCTTTCGTTCGCTACGCGTCGGCACTAGGCCATGGTTCTTTCCTCGTGTGGCCGTTGGTTATTTGCAATACCTTCGTGAGGATGGTATGTATTGTATCATGTTTGTGTGACTGCATCCGCTATGTGTGGTGTCGGGTACATTTCGCTGTGGTGTTAGCCGTGGATTGTGTGTGTTGGGTATGGTATTGTGTTCGACATGTGGGTCCCGTGTCGTGGCGGCGCCTCTCGATGGCGTTGTGCATTCAAATGTGTTACATGGCTGTTATTTTCCTGTACATAGCGAATGCATGGATGCATGAGCCGCTGCTAGTGTTTCCCAGGAGCTTGTTGTGGGTATGCCGCTGTCATTCACTGCCTGTATGTGTTTGCTACGGTTTTAGCTGTTATCCCTTTGATATGTGCAATGGGGTATATCTGCGGATGTGGGTGACGGTACGGGTGTGAGTCTTGCATTTATACATACCAGATATGCTTGTGTGTGTGCTCCATCCCTGCTTGGGGAGCTGCGGGTTACCTGTCTGTTGTTCCGGGAATGTTTGTTTTGTTGATGTCGAATGCTGTCGGAATCGTATCGCCATGTGTGCTTCCTGCACGTATTCCTCCTTCACATCGGTTATATATCTGCGGATGTTCGTCCGTGCCTACCATCCATTTGCATTTTGTCGCTGATAGTTACGGTGATTGTGGTCCTATACTTGGGGCGGACTGTATGCTACCGGTAGCCTCCTATTCGTGTGCCGCTTGCTTACGCCACGGTCGTGGAACACACCGCGTATTTACCGGACCGTAAGTGTTCACGATCGGTGCCGGGATGGCACATTCATATTTTCGCCGTACATGCCTGATGCTGTGTAACGTTGCCGACGGACCGTGTGGAGTCTACGTTATGGCCGCCATACCTACGGTCGTGGTTTGTACATGCGCCCTTTGCATCTCCTGTTTGCTATGGCCCTGTGGTACACTTTGGGACATTTGCGCTGTGCATCATTTTACGTCGCCACGTGCATAGCCACTGAGGAGATGTCAGTACTACTTTGTGGGTACTGCTGTACATACGCCTATGGTTCCTGTACTGTATGCCTACGCCTGTTATTACACTCCGCCTGTGACATGTCACCTTCATACACAGTTTACACTGGCACACACATTACACACACACAGCGGAACACACGACAACCTCACCTCACACATACACATATTGCCGCCATGGCTGTCAACCTTCTATTTCCGGAGTGGGAACACACACAGTAGTAATGTGAAACACATGGGCATAATGTGGAACACATAGTAATGGCATAGTGACAACTTCAGCTAAGTAGGTCATAGGTTGATTATGATATGCTGATTTACTTACAGTGAAGAACCTTTACTAACTTACTATGAGTACATTCTATTTACCAGGATGTCATTTATATACATTCCTAACAATGGATGTTTGAGAGACATTTTCAATGTGGAACTTGGAGGAACTGCGAGGAACATGAACTGTTTTACACCCCAAATGAGGTACGTTCCTCATAATGTCGTACACTTCACTGGTATGCTTTCCGCTTTCGCACCGACGGTTGAACACAATACCTACGTTGGCCGGTGGCGGCGTGTATCTCCGCACTCATGTCCTATGGATATGACACGCACATATGTAGGGTTGCCACCTTTTCAAATGGCCAAAGTGGGACATTTTAGTAGAAACGTCAGATTTTGCATGCCAACACATACCCACGGCCAGTACAAAGGACAGCGATTCACTTTTTTGACGGAATACAAAGCTGTAGCATTACAGTTGCTTATTCTGTTTATTATCATATTTAGATGTTTCTTCTACAAAATAACTGTTTTCTGCAACTAATAAAGTAATTATGGGAAATGGTTTTGTCCTACAATCTCAGGACATTTGCCATTTTGTCAATGTTTTTGCAGGACACAACTGCCCAAAGGTGGACTGTCCCTCACAACGTGGGACAGGTGGTGACCCTACACATATCCCGTTACTGTACCATGGACTGGTGACCATCCCGACACGCGGATATGTATTGATGCAGGTTAACATTTCCATGGCTGGCGTTACCTGCCCTGCCCACCCTCCAGGATGATCGGGTTGTCGGTCACTATGTTTAATATGTGGTGATTTCGCGTCTTACTTATCTGTGAACTTGCATCCCTGGGTTCCATATTACCCTGTTGTACTTTCTATCTGTGTATGCGTACATATATTTCTACATGTGTACTGATATGTATTTCCGTATCTGTGTATGCACATGCGCATGTGTGGTCGACTTCCGGCGATAGAGGCAGCATACGGCTACGCCCTGTGCTGTTGAACCGGCCTGCATTGTGGTGTTGGCATTACATGCTCTGCTGGCTATTGGGTGTGCAGTGTTTGGCTGGTGCCTTTGTTGGAGTCACACATACGTCCGCACATACGGTACACATTACGGGCGGACATGTTTGTGTGGCCCATTTTACTGTGTGTGCAGGTCAGGAGGTGTCAGTCCATGGGGCCTACACTGTCAAAGTATGTGCTATGCGTTCCCTCTTTGCCAGGGCGTAGGCATATTGGGTACGCCTCTACCTACTGGGGCTGGCTCAGTGTGTCCGTGGCGCCGCACGCCTGTGCCTGTGCTTGCCCTGGCAGTTGTGGCGGGCTTGGTGGCCCTCCGGCATTATGTCCCTGCAGCAGCTGTTTCCGCAGAATCATATTGTGTAGCATACAACATACTATGAATATGTGGGCACTTGTGCCTGGAGAGTACTGCAAGGCTCCACCGGATGTATCCAAGCACCGGAACCGTGATTTCAAGATCCCGAACACACGCCTATGATTATTCTCGCTTGTGCGTGTGCCTCATTATGGCGTTCTTGCATGTGTGTGTGTGCATTTCTGATGGGTGTCATCAACCACGGCTCCAGTGCGTAGCCAGCATCCCCACAAGGTGACCTTGTGTGATGTCCCCACTGGCGAATACCTGATACAGCTGTGAGGCATGCCAGATATGGGAGTCGTGGTAGCTTCCAGGGCTGCCAGCACACACATCCATGATAATGGCCCCCGCATTGCACACGACCTGGCAATTGATGGAGGGGTATCCCTTGCGGTTTATGTAGCGTCTACCCTGCTCCCCAGGTGGTGACTTGATTTCTATGTGCGTACAGTCTATCGCACCCAGGACCTCCGGTATTGTGCCACACGGTGGAAGCGGCGATATTGCTAGCCAACTCCTCCTGAGATGTGGGGAACTTTATGTGCTCATGGGCATGTGGTAACATGGCATCCAGGAACTGGTGTAGTACCCTGGATGCTGATGCCTGTGAGATGCCCATTATGTCCCCGCTGGGCCTTTGAAAGGTACCTGTAGCCAGTATTCGCAAGCTCACACATACCTTTGTGTCCACTGGGATGCGCTCCCTCTGTTGTCTCTTGTTCTCAGGCGCGGCCGGCACAGCTCCACTATTTGCTGTAACGTGTCCCTGTCCACCCTGTAGCGCTCTACTATCTCCAGGTCTCGCAGCCCCTGGTAGGTCACCCTTGGTCTGAACACTCTCCTTCTCCTGTGAGGCCTACGGTAGTTGTCGGCACCACCCTCCGCAACTCCGTCTGTCTCTGCCACATACCTATGCATCACGGCCACGGCGGCACCCAGCATATACATGTTAAAAGTTCCCGTCTGTTTACACCCCTACGGTGCGGCGTTTGGGAAATCGCTGTGTGTTGTGCGATTCACATTTATTACTGTTGTGCTGTATACCCGTGAAGTCATTGGGTGTGTCTGCGGCCCTATCCATGGATTATTTCCGTGGTTTTACGCTTGCAGCTGCAACGGTACTGCCTGTAGTGTTACATTACAGTTGCCTGCATTGCCTTCGCCTGGCATCTTACATTACTGCATCCTGCAGGCACATGGCATATGATGCATTTTATCTGCAGCCGCAGTTATGCTACCTCTGTACTTGGCTGTGCTATTTCCGTTCTTTGCTCTTTGCATTTCTACTACATCCCCTATTATCTTTGCTCTCATATGCCTCCCCTTTCCCGTTCTGCAGGAGTCTGCATGCAGACTTATCAGCTGCCGGCGTTTGCCCTTCCTGCATTGATTGGTGTTAATTGCTCGTTACGGATACATTTACACTGCTTCCGCATTTCTCGTATTCTCCATTACCTTCCTATATCCCTGGTTGTTGCCGGTGAGGCCGTCACATGACTGGTTTCGGGAACGTAGTCATCCTCGTGCACATGCATTTGTACGCCGCATTCTGTACTGTCAGCGGATCTAGTTCCTAACACGCCAGTCCTGATGCTGTGATGTGCATTGTACAGCCCAGATTTGGTGTCCTCCAATATCCTTCCTCCTACAGTGGCACACCCTGTGTGGTTGACATGTATCTCGTAGGCCACTCCTCGGTGTCGCATACACGCTCGCTTGCTCCATCCTTACGCTGGCGCCGCTTTTGCGATTCACTATTATCTGCCTCATTTGCATGGAATTGACTACTAATACCTGGTTACGGCGCCGGACACCGCCACCACTCCTTGACAACCATTGCGCTGGGGTTGCAGCTTTACATACATACTATGGTGTGTGGTGGCTGTGCAGCTGATTTGTGTTCTAATGCTCTTTTCGGACATTATCATATTATTTCATTGCTTTACAACTTCTGTGCACACATCCCGGGTCTGCTGTTCTTTCTAATGACGTGCCATTTATGTCATTTTTACATTTTGTGCATATTTTCTTTGGACATTCTCGGTGCCTTTCCACATTGGCATATTGCACCTATATGATACCTGACTTTGACAGCCTTCCGTTACTCCTCCGGTATGTTTGGGTAAATGTAAACTGTTTTTTTTGGTTTACATTGCCGTGCCCTTACGCTACGCCTGCGCCACTTCGTGGATCGCTATTTGCCCTCATTTGCATGGTGCAATACCGCACACAGTGTGTTTTGCATACCTACGCCAGGGACGCCGGTAGTGCACGTGGAATTCATTCATACCTGAATCGCTAAGCAGCCATATTTGGCGTTATAACGCCGACGCTATGCTGGCGCCTGGCGCAAGGTTCATGAATCCCGGGGACAGTGTCTCTGTTTCATACAAGGTTTTTTTTTCACAGGCTCTATGTACTGTGACATGTAAAAACAATCTAATTTAACATAATAAATAGCTAATGTGCTATTATGCAGAATGGATGAGCTACAAATTCTAACCTAATAGTGTAATGGGTTCACCGGTGCCAGTATTGACTTAATATAATGAGCAAGTCATTCATAACATTTTAACTTAAAGCTTAATACTTTGCTAGCAAGTTTTATTGAATAGAAACAGCTTAAAAGGTAACACAGTATTACTCACTGTGGATTTCTCCAAGATATCAGGTTTGATTTTTCTCACTTTTTCAAGTGTGGACTTTTAAACTTTCAAATTTGTCATATATCATTTTGTTTGATGTAAAATGGAAAATGAGGGAGAAATGGTTAGGGCTGATGTGTAATTCAATACTTTTGTGTTGTTTTAATAACACGACTTTTATGTATGTTCAAGATATGTTTTCCCTGAAACATTACATATCTGCAGTTTTTTAAAAATATATCCTGGGATTCATTAACAATTTTCTAGGCTTGAAAACCTACATGATTACAGCATGTCTGCATGATGAGCACCTGTGGCTATTGAGTATGCATGCTGCTCTTGTGCTTACTCATTTCCAAGCACCATTTTGTGACCAGCAACAGTGTTGGTAACCATGAAATGGTGCTGGAAAGCACAAGCACATAATTTACACAAAATTCATTCCCTGTAGGTGAATGTATTATGTGTACAAATTAGGATAGTTTATATGAATGAAGGACAAGTGGATTATAAAAGGTAAGATGCAGTGGGCATGAGACTGGGAGAAAGTTCACAGAATACAATGTTAATAGTGCCAAGGTAAATACAAGGGGAGGGTAAATTGAAAAAAAAATACTCATTTAATGCATTCAGATATGATTATATCTAAAGGAAATGTCTTCAAGAAAAAGGCACCCATATTGATGGAAATAATGAATAATTATGTTTCCAATTGTTTACCCATGTACCTAACTAAAAATGAACATACTATCAATGGATGTGAGAGGGATACAATGCAACACTGTAAGAAAGGGGAGTAAATGTGATATTAAAATTCATAACATACCAAGTGGAGATAACAGTTAGCAAGCACAGTGGATGGATTAGAGGCTGTTTGCATACACTGCAGTAACTAAATAAGACATGTATATACAGAGAATGTATTTGTAATATCTGCCTGTAGTGCTGTCTCCTCCATTTCATCCTGTATAAACAAGGATGAGCTGTAAATCACCTGTGTCATGCACAGCAGAAAGCGACATGTTTTACCATTTTCTGTTAAAAGACAACTATAGATGGTGGATATTTTACTTTGACGCATTTATTGGACATGCATGCAATTTTTATTTATGCACATCATAAACAGTAATATAATAGCACTCACAATACATAAGCAACAAATGACAACACAGATCTGATGACAATGCAGTAGTTCAAGGTCTCCATTTGTAAATGCAGGGCATCTACTACATGATTATACTGAGCATGCTCACAAGACAGTACAATTATAGCAATACGTAAATGTTTGGAGAAAGACATGCAGTACAATGAATTCTTATATAGAAATTAGGTAATGCCTGTGAACAGTCAATGACATATTCATCATTTGCATCTTGCCACACTCAAATACATGCAAGGAAAAGAGATATAAGAAAGATGTAATCAACCTGTGAACCCACAGAAATAGGCACACTGTGTATGTAATGTAAAATACACTTGAAAGGCTTACATCACTTCCCTATTGTAATGGGTATGGATCCTCTACCATGGAGGGTGATGCCTTAAAAATGTTGCTGTCTGACTGTGCCATAAATACATCCTTTGCTTAAACCACTCCTGTCTGACACAGATATGTGTCAGTTAGATGTGACCATATTCAAACCCCTGTCTATCATACTACACACTCTACAGGGCTGTGTGTGTATTGATGGCATCTGCCATGGAAGCTGCTCCTCTTGTTTTGTACAGGAACATTGTCCCAAAATTGACACACAGTGTATCTGTGTATATATGTTATACAAGCCTTTACTGAATGCATTTCCTATGTAGAAATGTAGTAACAGTCAGGTGTGCCCCCCAATCCTATGTAGAAATGTATTAACAGTCCGGTGTGCCCCCCCCATACATATGTAGACACGTAGTAACACACGGGTGTGCCCCCCAATCCTATGTAGAAATGTAGTAACATGTATGTGTAGGCATAATAACAGTGGAGCACAGATGACCTGAACTGGCCAAGGTAGCTGGATAGATTGTAGCATGTGTACAATATGCAGGTATGCATGTGTTAGGTTGGTGTGTGTTGTATATTGTGTGAGAGTGGTCAGTATGTATGCATGGTGAGGTTTGTCCTACTGGCCATTGTCCAGTACTGTCGATGACAGGGCCAAGTTCTCACAACTGCAGTGCCAAACACAATGCTTCCCAGTATAATACATTCCAGCAATAAGCCATTGTAAATGTTCAGAAGTAATATGTGTCACCATCTGAAAGATGGACATGGCATGACTGTCGGCCCAGATATAGAAGCAGTACACAGGGGGAAGTACCCCAAACAGACAGTGTATAGTATATAACTGTCAAATGGACACACCCTTGGAATTGTACATACAGGTTTGCAGCACATTATCTGGGCTTGTAGTAGGGAATACCGATGTCATCTGGCGAAACACTGGCAGACCACAAAGGTCATAGGAATGATGTATTGAGAAACAGTTGATGTCCCTGCACAAGCTGGCATAAGTGGAATACCCCATGCATATCTGTGAGTCAGATGCAAGTAGTGTCCATAGTACACATGCACCCAGCTCACCCAACCACCACCCACAGGTACCTCTCCAGTCTTATCCCTGCTGTTGGGAATGAGTACAACATGACCCCCATCTGTGTATGGCAATAGTGAAAGAATGCAGCATGCACAGCAGGTGTGCCATGCAGGTGTGTTCCTAGCTGTAAGCAGCACCCTGCCAGCATCCACACCACTGGATCACTACTAACAGAAAGTACTGGCATAAACACCTTGCACACCTACCCTGTCACCCCAGGGAAATATAGTGTATTGCAGTCTGGGACTGTAGGACTGACAGAATGCAATGGCCTGCTACAACTGACCTCCATCACTACCAAATGGCCTACAGTCCTCTGCCAAAGGCCTGTGTCTCACCCGTACTGCCAAAGTATGTTATGTCATGGACGCCGAAATAACAACATAACACAGTCCATGAAACCCAAATGCAAGGCAATGTGGACAAATCACAGTAACATGTCCACCATGTCCTACTGCATGAAGTGTGGACCAACACCAAATTACTGCTGTGATGAGGTGATAACTATAGGGAAATTATCAGAGAATGTATGCATAATGTATGGAAGAGAATAGCATAATAGAGAGGGGTGGGAGCATGAGCGGCATGGAGTGCGTGAAGTCCGAAACTCAGCCGTGTGCAAATACTATCCCTGGCTGCAAACACAAGAATGGGTGGCTACAAACCTGCTCGTTAACCACAATGTTTAGGGGTAATGTCCAGAATTATGACCCCTGCCTCTGGGCATGCTGTGTGAATCTGTACAGCTGTGAGGTATCGCCACAGCAAGATACGGCCATACTGTCACATTGATGCATGTATAAGCATATGATCCTCTGCCACCACTGTACCAAGATGCTGATCCATTTACACAGACTCAGAAGCAAGTGTCTGCAGCTTCCCTCCAGAATGGCATGAGTGTGCAAGAATATGTAGGGTGCTGACCACAATACTGGACACAGCTGCATTCAGCCTGTGTTCCCCAGGGCATCACTGCAAGTGAATTTGTCTACCTGACAATACTTGATGGCATAAAACATCAAAGTGTATAACAGTACTTATGTATGAATATCTCTGCTAACACCAGGACCATGTGGCAGAAGCAGCACAGACACAATTACCTACAGTAACCTGCTATCCTGTGCCCAGTTTGACCCCATATTGTCAACTGATCTACAGATATCCTGCAGAAACAGTTTGCTAGCTGTAGGTGTAGAAAACAAAAGCCTGCACTGGAGTACAATCTACCTGGAATGGATTCACACATTCAATACAGAAGGTCATACTGGGCATGCTCCCACACTTAAAGAAATGAAGCCCACGTCTGGCAACAGCAGTGGACTATTCATATCTGACAGTTGCAGATGTTAGTGCATACACTCCTCAGTGCAAACCAGTCATGCTTTGCACACACATTGGATAGGAATACACACATAAATCCAAGGACAACACACTACAATAGTCCAAAAGTACACATACATAGATGTGTGGAAGAGAGTGACAATGACAACGAGCCTTCCATCATGAGGCCTGTCCCACCCAGCACACATCCATTTGTCTAAAACCACATGATATGCAAATGTCACCTTAGACATTTGCCTCTGGAATCCCTCAGCATTATAGTGACTGTGGTGCTAGTGCTAACTGTGCAACATGACTGTACAAGTCAGTAGCTATTTAGCAGTTGTATACACGTACCTGTGGAATATAAACCTGTGTGTGCCTGAATGTAGTGTGACTGCCTCTAGATGAATGAGTTATGGCCTATGCACACACACTGCCCTCCCCATTGCCCTACTATGGCAAGCTTGCTGATGTCCTCACCTTGAAATACATCTTTGGGGATGTAATAGCCCATTAATTTCCATGGTGTGTGTTATAACTGCATAATGCTGTAGTGTAATGTACTAGTTGGGTAGGAGTTCTAATCCCAGATGTAGCAACTGTATGTTTGCTTGTCTGTGTAGGGAGCAATGCTTTTTAAGCCAGTCACACTCACTACAATTTCAAATGCCCTAGTTTGCCATGCCTGCTGATGTCATTCACTTAGAAATACACCTTTCAGGAAGCAGTAGCCCAGTAATCTCCATGGCAAGTCCAATAACTGTGTAATGTTGTAGTGTGATATACTAGTTAGGTAGGAATTCTATTCACATACATGGCAAGTGTGGATGTTTGTGTGTGTGTCTGTGTAGGGAGCAATGCTTTTGAGGCCATTCACAGTCATTACAACCTCCAATGCCCTTCTTTGGCAAGCCTGCTGATGTCCTTCACTTTGAAATACACCATTGGGTAAGTAGTAGCCCAATAATCTCTGTGACATGTCCTATAACCGCATAATGATGTAGTGTGATGTACTAGTCAGGTAGGAGTTCTAATCCCAAATGTGGCAGCTGTGTGTGTGTGTGTGTGTGTGTGTGTGTGTGTGTGTGTGTGTGTGTGTGTGTGTGTGTGTGTGTGTGTGTGTGTGTGTGTGTGTGTGTATTTGTGCGTGTGTGTGTGTGTGTGTGTGTGTGTGTGTGTGTGTGTGTGTGTGTGTGTGTGTGTGTGTGTGTGTGTGTGTGTTTGTCTGTGCAGGGAGCAACGGTTTTGAGGCTATTCACATTCACTACAACGTCCATTGCCCTTCTTTGGCAAGCCTGCTGATGTCATTCACCTTGAAATACACCTTTGGGGAAGGAATAGCCTAGTAATCTCTGTGGCACATGCTATAACTGTGTAATTCTGCAGTGTGATGTACTAATTAGGTAGGAATTCTAATCCCAGACATGTCAACTGTGAGACTTGGTGTGTATGTGCTTGTCATTCATATCCTGTGTGGACATGGTTGTGAGTGTGCAACAACTGGACTCACTGTGGAGCAGGTTTTGCAAATTACTTATATGGTAGGCCTATTACATGTCACAATGTCCACCTTACAAGGATAACAGATATCACACAGCAGAGAGGCTGGAGTTCATAGGTTCATAGGTAGATACTAGGCTATCTGCCCTAGGGCATTTATAAGTCTAGCCAGAGTGTATTTGGCTTCCGCCTCCCTATTAGATTAGCCTACTGTGCCTCTGTAAAGTAGGTCACAGAAGGTACCCTTTTAAGATTAGTTTACTGTGCCTCTGTCTAGCAGGGACACTGGAGAGATCCCAGGGGTGAATTTGCGATTTCCCATCCACGCGTCCAAATTTCGCTTGAAGAGGGTCAGCGAGGGGCTATGTCTAACATGAATTGGGATTCTATTCCAGAGTGAGGGGAGCCTCTGGGAAATTAATCTGTCCCTCCAGCATGTCCTATTTATTTTTGTGCTGAGGTTTAGGTCCCTAGAGCGTGTAGCTCTAAGGGACTTGGATTTTTTGAGGTGAAGCATGTCCATTAATTCTGGGTTTGACATGGCTTTGTATGTCAGGCATAGATCGCCTCTGAGTAGGCGGTAAGCAACTGAGTAGAGCTAGAGTTTCTTTAGTCGAGCTGCATAGGACATCTGTTTGTAGCCCATGATCCTCTTGGTGAGGTACTTTTGGGGTCTCTCCAGTTGCTGCAGGTGTCAGGTAAGGTACATCCCAAAAGGGGCATTGTATTCAATTTTGGGCCTGATGAGTGATGAGTAGAGGGGCACAATGACCTCTCTTGATATAGATGCGAACCCTTTCGTGATAAGGTGGGCTATATAGAAGGTATTTCTAACCACTTTGGCAACGTGATTATCCCCAAATCTCTAATTACTTCTTCCGTACTTAATGGATTACCACCTATGTGTTAATTTGTGAGCACCTTGTTTTTCCCAAAGGGGATGACTATGCACTTTTTAGCATTTAGTTTCAGGCCGTGGCTCTGGCGCCAAGCATCCATCTCTGTGAGACCCTTTTGGAGGATGCTTGTGTCAGCTGGAGATTTGATTATGGCCCCCAGTTTGCAGTCATCTGCGAACTTTGTCAGCCATAATCCCCCTTGTGTTAGCCTGAACCTCAGAGAAGTATATACCGAACAAGAGAGGTCCCAGAACTGAGCCCTGTGGGATGCCACTTGTAACTGGTTTGGATTCGGGCATGGCACCTGCGATTCTGACCATGTGGGTTCTATCTCTGAGCCAGTTTGCAACCCATCTTGTGATATAGGGGTTAATATTTAAGCTGGTAAGCTTATTTCTGATACCCGAGTGGGGTATTGGGTCGAAGGCTTTTGCGAGGTCCAGGTAGGCTGTGTGGACTACCTTGGCCTCATCTATGGCTTTGGTAACTGTTTCAAAGAAATCAACTAGGTTTAAGAGGCAAGATCTGCCCTTAACAAAGCCGAATTGGGTAGGGTCCAGTGTCTGGAGGCTCCCAATGTCTTTGTTTATGAGTTCCATAATAATATGCTCCATAGCTTTACAGACCAGACTAGTCAGGCTTATGGGGCGATAGTTTCTGGGGTCCATTGTGGCATCACCTTTGTGGAGTGGGACCACTGTAGCTGTACGCCATTCTTTGGGTACATATCCTGTAGTAAGGCTAAGTTTGAACAGTGACTTAATGTGAGGGTTCAGTTCTTCTTGGAGCTCATGTAAGACACAGCCTGGGACACCATCCAGTCCCATAGATGCTGTGTTTTTTGCTTTGGAGAGGGCAGCCTTCACCTGTGCATCTGTGATGTCAGGGAGGTTACATTCAGTTGGGATAGGCATTTGCTCCTTTGGGGGGGGGGGAGTTTGCGCTGAATCTGTCTGCCAGGATGTTGGCTATGTCTGTAGGTTTGGTATATTTTGTACCATTATAAACAATTCAGAGCATATCTGGGAGTTTCCGCCCATGTTCCTGACATAACTAAAGAAGGCCTTGTGATTATCTTTAGTGTCTAGGGCAATTTTTCTTTCAAAACTGGCCTTTGATGATTTTATGAGGGATCGAAGTTTCTTGCTAATACTGATCAGAGATGCCTTCCCTTTTTGGGATTTTGCTCTGTCATGTAGTAGCTTCCTCCTTCTGTTGTATAGCTTATTTATGGCCGGTGTCCACCAGACACCGGTCTCCTGTTTTTGGAGGAGTGAGTTTTGGTTTTATTTGGGATAGCACGATCCATGCATTCCTGCAGGTGCTCATAGAATGCATTTGTAAAGGATTCTGCGGATTGGGCTGTATTATCCTCTGGCACAGGGGCTTTGAAGGATTCCACCTCAGTCTTGAGAAGTGCAAAGTTGGCTTTTCAGAAATTCTTTACAGTGATTTCCTTGGCTGGGGGTGGGGATGGGATATGGATGTCCAGGGAAATTTGCTTATGGTCTGATCTTACCAATGAGGGGTTTACCTCTGGTGTGGAACATAGAGTCCCCATGTTGGTGATGACCAGGTCCAATATGCTGTTCCCTCTTCTGGGAGTGGTGACCAGTTGTTCCACTGTGTTAGAGTTTATAAATTCAAGGAACCGTTGGGTGAGGGTGTTTGGGCTTGAGTAGTTTTCCCAGTCAATGTTTGGGTAGTTGAAGTCACCCAATAACATAGTGTTTGGAGAGACCTTCATATTCTTCAGTGTTCTCAGGAATGCCAAGTGGGGTTACTGTAATAGGGAGGGTGTTCTGTAGCAGGCTACAAACTGAAAGACAGTTTTGCCCGCTGTTAGTTGCACATGGATGGTTTCCGATGCTTTGTGCAGTGCCACTAACCTGGAGGTGTAGGTATCTTTGATGACTATAGATACTCCACCTCCTTTTGTGCTTCGGTCCAAGTTTTGGGGCCGAAACGCATGGTATGAGTTATAACCTGGTAGTGCTGGGGTGCTCTTAGTAGACTTGAACCAGGTTTCTGTTACTGCACAGACATCGATTTTCTCCATACTGAGGAGAGCCTCGAGTGCGTGCATCTTGAGGTTTAGACTTCTGGCATTGAGTAGCATTACATTCAGTTTTTTTATCCTTGGGTTGTCTATGGAGGTGAGTTTGTCCTTTGAGCCTTGCCTAAAAAAGGCACTATGGGGGTGGCAAGAGCCTTGGCCAGTATACAAAAGCCTAAGGGTGACAGGTGCAAGCCATCCCTAGCAAAGCAACATGGCTTGTCGAGCATGTCATCCCAGGCTGACAGACACTGGATCCCCTTTGAATGACACCAATACTTTAGCCAATTGTTGAAACTGATCATTTTGTCTTTATACTGTGGCATAATTCTTGGTGAGGGCAAGATGCTACTCAAGGTCAGGATCATACCAGCCTGGGCTACATGGTCAGAGAGCTCCTCTATGTCTCTTTTCATGTAGTCCAGGGAGGTATGTCTCAGGTCATTCACACCAGCATGGACAATGATGGAGTCATACGTGTACTTGCTTTGGAGTGACCTGAGTGCTTGTGTTATGTGGCAGATCCTGGCACCCGACAGGCAGCTTACAGTGACCTTCTCCTTGTTCAGTCTGGTGAGTGGGACGTCAGTGTGCCGGATAATAGAGTCCCCTATAACAAGTGTATTTGGTGTGTTGTTTGGCCTTAAGGGCTGTGGTTGTGAGGCACACTGATTTTGTGAGATATGTGATTCATGGGTATTGTTGAGGGGTGGCTGTTGCTTGGATATCTGCTTAGAAGGTCTTTGCTGTTTAGGCAGATTTTTATTTAGAGCCTCAGAGTATGTTTTTATGTGTTTATGTGTTGGATATGCAGATGCAATAGGTCTGTGTGAGACTGGATTTGTGGTGTGGGTGGTTACCTTTTCCTCCTGACTGACTGTGCCAGTCTTGGGTTGAGAGAGCATTGCCTCCAGTTTGGCTGTGTAACTGCATCTCTCACATGTATTAGAGTTTGTTGGAAGGAGGAGAGGGTTGTCTGTGTACATAAGGCAAATGTAACATTGCCTCAAAATTCCCAGATTCACCAGCTGGACTGGAGAGTAGCCTTGAAACTGACCCTTGGACATACCAGGTTAGTATAGGGAACTGTTTTTTTACTGATCAGATGATTAGGAAAGGGAACTGATTTTTCACTTGATCAGGAAGGACCAATCGGGAGTCTAATACTTATGAGAAGTCAAGGAGGGTGTAGTGCTTTAGTTATTTAGTGTTTTCTTATAAGAGCTGAGCAAGTGCAGGGCTTTGGAAAGAGAATAGAGTGATTACTTTGAGAGTTTGAACAGTTCTAAGGAAAAAAGTGAAGAGCAGACTTTGTGGAGCCTGGAATAGTTTAAACCTGTTTAGGCGGCGCTGCCCGACGCTGCTCAGTGCACAAAACTGCGCAAAAAGAGAGTTGTAGGATTTTAAGAGAGAGAGATCAAGGAGTTTAGAATTGACCCAAAATGGCCAATAAAATTACAGCTTATAGGTAGTAACCACTCCTCCAGGGACAGGCAGGCTGTTCAGTGTTAACCACTCCCACTGGTGAACAGAGACTTCCATTTAGCCGAAGCAAGCACTGGCCTTCTAGAAACTTCCAAACAGTTCAAAACAGCAAATCTGTAACTGAACTTTCTTAACTTTCAGAAAGTGGGAAAAAAGCAAGATTTTTTTTCTTTTTTTTTTCTTTTTGTTGTAGTTTAAAGATAGCAGAGATACACAAGCAGCAAAATAATCACAACAGTGCAATAAATGACCCCACACTTGAGTGCTAGGCCACAATCAGGTAAAATGCAGTTTTTAGAGAGAATAAAAAACGATTTTAAATTAAGTGCCATACAGGAAATACAGTAAACAGGCTCTAGATGTGTTCCAAGTACTGTTACTGTTACAGATATAAACTTTAGCAAACCGGAAAATGCCAAAAAGTAGGCTGCAAAACAGTAAAACTTAACAAAAAAATCAGGTAGGTGCTTCAGCAACAACTAGCAAGCCCGAAAAGATGCCAAAACCATGAGGCAGCCTGGTTTTAAGAGAGGCAGATCAAGGAGTTTAGAATTGACCCGAAATGGCCAATAAAATTACAGCTTCTAGGTAGTAACCACTCCTCCAGGGATAGGCAGGCTGTTCAGTGTTAACCACTCTCACTGGTGAACACAGAGACTTCACTTTAGCCCAAGCAAGCACTGGCCTTCTAGAAACTTCCAAACAGTTCAGAACAGCAAATCTGTAACTGAACTTTCTTAACTTTCAGAAAGTGGGGAAAAGCAAGATTTTTTTGTTTTTTGTTTTCTTTTTGTTGTAGTTTAAAGGTAGCAGAGATACACAAGCAGCAAAATAATCACAACAGTGCAATAAATGACCCCACACTTGAGTGCTAGGCCAAAATCAGGTAAAATGCAGATTTTAGAGAAAAAAACGATTTTATATTAAGTGCAACACAGGAAATGCAGTTAACAGGCTCTAGATGTGTTCCAAGTACTGTTATTGTTACAGATATAAACTTTAGCAAACCAGAAAATGCCAAAAAGTAGGCAGCAAAGCAGTAAAACTTAACAAAAAATCAGAAGAAAATACTTAAAATCACAAAAGTGGCTCCTTTTCTTCTCTCAGCGTTTCCTCCCTTTGGTAGGTGCTTCAGTAACAACTAGCAAGCCTGAAAAGACGCCAAAAGCATGAGGCAGCCTGGTTTTAAGATAGACAGATCAAGGAGTTTAGAATTGACCCAAAATGGCTAATAAAATTATAGCTTCTAGGTAGTAACCACTCCTCCAGGGACAGGCAGGCTGTTCAGTGTTAACCACTCCCACTGGTGAACAGAGACTTCCCATTAGCCCAAGCAAGCACTGGCCTTCTAGAAACTTCCAAACAGTTCAGAACAGCAAATCTGTAACTGAACTTTCTTAATTTTCAGAAAGTGGGGAAAAAAGCAAGATTTTTTTGTTTTTTTTTTTCTTTTTGTTGTAGTTTAAAGATAGCAGAGATACGCAAGCAGCAAAATAATCACAACAGTGCAATAAATGACCCCACACTTGAGTACTAGGCCAAAATCAGGTAAAATGCAGTTTTTAGAGAATAAAAAAAGATTTTAAATTAAGTGCAACACAGGAAATACAGTAAACAGGCTCTAGATGTGTTCCAAGTACTGTTACTGTTACAGATATAAATTTTAGCAAACCGGAAATGCCAAAATGTAGGTGGAAAAACAATAAAACAACAAAAAATCAGAACAAAATACTTAAAATCACAAAAGTGGCTCCTTTTCTTTTCTCAGCAGTTTCTCCCCTTGGTAGGTGCTTCAGCAACAACTAGCAAGCCTGAAAAGACGCCAAAAGCATGAGGCAGCCTGGTTTTAAGAGAGACAGATCAAGGAGTTTAGAATTGAACCAAAATGGCCAATAAAATTACAGCTTCTAGGTAGTAGCCACTCCTCCAGGGACAGGCAGGCTGTTCAGTGTTAACCACTCCCACTGGTGAACACAGAGACTTCCCTTTAAAAAAAGCAAGATTTTTTTTTTTCTTTTTCTTGTAGTTTAAAGGTAGCAGAGATACACAAGCAGCAAAATAATCACAAGAGTGCAATAAATGACCCCACACTTGAGGGCTAGGCCAAAATCAGGTAAAATGCAGTTTTTAGAAAAAAAAAACGATTTTAAATTAAGTGCAGCACAGGAAATGCAGTAAACAGGCTCTAGATGTGTTCCAAGTACTGTTACTGTTACAGATATAAACTTTAGCAAACCGGAAAATGACAAGAAGTAGGCGGGAAAGCAGTAAAACTTAACAAAAAATCAGAAGAAAATACTTAAAATCACAAAAGTGGCTCCTTTTCTTCTCTCAGCATTTTCTCCCCTCGGTAGGTGCTCCAGCCACAACTAGCAAGCCTGAAAAGACTGGCAATCCAATGTGACATCAGGGCCTGGCGAACAATGTAGGCAACCTTTGTATTACCCAGAGAATACTCTCAACCCATGCCTCATACACAAACACACTTGGCTAGGCAACAACCACTTTGTTGGTAGTCCCCTGCATAATGCCCACAGATAGTAACCATGGTGTGATTGCGGTGGACTACAGAGGGCATGGCACCCTGTCCTACCACTGCAATAGGCACATAATTGCAGACAGTGTGCCTTCACTATGTTCCCCACTGGACGCCTGCAACAACTGTAATGCCATCAAATGTGACCCACCATGCCTAAAACACATGCTCTGTATGGACAGATGCCACTGACACCAGGTAATATCTGTATCATGCTGTCAATGTAGGTGCAGGGTCAACCTGGTGTCCATTGCCAGTTCCCACCACATGAGGCCAGGAATGGCACATCTGATGATAACAGTCTTTGTACACAATATGGCCCAGACACCCCAGGTACAGTTTCACATGTCACAGAGCATGTATGTGGGATGTGTGCACTTCCCCTACACCATCCATGTCATGGACTATAGATCACAAACATGGCAAGCATTACACAGCACTGGTCACCCACAATAGTAACCAGATGACTGGATGGTGAATACAATACCCACCTGTGTGGGCCAATCCAGACACTACACTCCTGAGCCACACTGCAGACCATTGTCATGTGGCCTGATGCCAAGGTATACCCTTCACCTAGCCTTGTACAGCCTTCTGGCACAGTCAATAACTACACACCTGTGAAGCAATGCACCCATGCATGTCAGTACTGGCACCCTGTGTCTGTGTGTGTGGAGTATAATTATTTTGACTCCATTCACACTCACTACACCTCCCATTGGCCTACTGAAGCATGCTATCTGATGTCAGACACCTTCACATACCCTTTGCCCATATATCATCCAGATAACTCCTGTGGTGCATGCGATACCTGCATATTACAATATTGTGGCAAACTAGCTAGTTAAGAAGTTTATTCCTGACCCTGCCAACTGTGTTAATGTAGGTGCGTCCCTGACAGAGTGTGGCTGGGTTGATGTTGACATTCGTTCCTGTGGACAGGCACGTGTACTACACCTACCTTATCGCTCCTATATCACTGTTGCAGATGTCACTCACCATCAGATATACCTTTGGAGAGCTCCTCAACATGTAAGCTTTGTGGTGCATGCAATAGCTGCACAGACGTCTGATAGTAAATACATAGTCAGTCAGGGGTTTGAAACCCTGTACTGGTAAGTGTGTGACACATACATGCTTAGGTTTTACTCTCCCACCCCCTTCCTGTCTTACTTTGTCTCTGTCTGTCTCTCTCACTCCCTCTCTGGTGGATGTGAAGAAGTACACCTGTTTTGTTTAGGCAGCAGCTTGTGTTTTGTAAGTGATGCTCATGATCAGCTGATGGCCTCTGCACAAATTACAGTCCCCCTCTAGCTGATTGCATGTGGAACAGCTGTGGTAACATTCCCATAGCCAATTGCATGGAAACACACTCCAATATCTAGGAGCATCATGTGGGTGTTGGGCCTTTTCATTCACTGTGAGCAGGACCTCATGTTGGTGTTTGGCAAACAGCATCATAGAAGGTATTAGGATTTACCTCTAACAACATACACTGTGGAGACAGGCCAACAAACAGGAGGGGGATGTGCCAGACATGACTACAGAATGTAAGTGTTGCACTTCTGCATTTGGAGTAATGTTGGTTTAACAGGGTGTGTGTGGATATGGCTGGTCTACATGATTTAATGCCTGTCATGACAGTGTTATGTGTTTGATGAAACTCCCACCTGTAGGGTTATCTGCAGACTGGGCAGTGTTTGGAGTGTTATGTGTCTTGTGTTATTCACAGATCACCTGTCTAAGAACTGCAGAAGCATAGTCTGAGGATTGCAGTCAGTACATGGTGACAGCCATGAGAGTTACTGACTTTATATCCCTCATAGGACATATGTCACAACAAACCCAGTTACAACAGTAAATGTATGAGGGTATCACAGCAACATGCCAATATTGGCCCAGTGTTTGTGGCTCCAGCCACAAGTCTGTCAACCTTTATACACATGTCATGCAGTATGAGGTGTATATGTTCTGTACACCATTATGTAATTAATATCATACCTGATAACAAGCCAGTCAGATATCAGACTGCTAGACATGTTATGTATAGTAGGGATTATTTCTGAGGGCATAACCTGGGCATTCCGTGGTTGTGTGTATAGAACTGGGGTCTGTGTACTTATGGTGATTGTCGACAGTATGTGTATTGTGAATGTGTACCTTGGCCTGTGCACAGACTGTGGTAGATGCCATTGTTGTTGGTCCTGTTCTATCTGATGTTACATGCTGCTCCAGTGTATGGTACCCTACTGGCTCACATGTTTATAGGGCCAAACATGTGTCCCTTACCACAGACAGGCATTGGAACACACTGTGTCGTGACCCAGTTTATGTAGGGCTAGTGTGTGAGTGGCACATATGAGGATAATGTTTATCAGACAGTCCATATAGTGTCATATTAAGCTTGCATACCATATGTGGTTGTGTTTACATTGGTTGTGGGTATGCACTTTCTCACAGGTGTCTGTTACTCTGTGCTGTGACATGCCTGTAGAGCCTGCTATATTTGCAGGTACATGTGTATTCCCCCATACAAAATGTAGTACAGTGTTGTGGCAGTCTGCCTGTAATATGCACAGTGCTTTGTTACATGCCTAGCAGCTTAGTGTAATTACCCAGTGTACTGTTATGTCCAGATATTTGCAAGACATACTGCTGCCAGGCCACCATAACTGTAAAGATGTATGTCACTGACTACTGGGTAGTATGTGGCCATGTGACCTCTGCACCACCAGTTATGTGTCAGGACAGACAGGCATGTGTGAATGTGTGAAGATTGGACAAAGATGGGCGAAGGCTGCCAGCCTAGTCAAATAGAAGTTGATACATAATTCTATCAATTGCATTTTGATCTTGGACATCTAACCCAGCACTGCTTGCTCTTTATGTATGTAAGTAAGATTATAGCACTGTGTTTTCACTTAAGGATAGCTAAAGATTAGAACGTTAGATTAAGTGTTTTTCTTTGACATCAGACCTGTCCTACTGTATTATAAAGTTTCTGTGTGATCTCTGAACTCTTAGATATCTCTATGGTGTAGTACTATTGTCTTGTGTTTTAATTATGTATTATTGAATATTTTAAAAATCTTTACATGTGGCTGGTTTGTGTAGAGATAGGCTCTAGAGTGCATTACATTTTTATAGAGGTTATCGTAATAGGCTACTCTAATAAGCCTTAGACTGAATAGTCACATTACCAATTGGATAATAATATTGCACAGTAATAATTGGACACCCTTTCAAGGACCTTTGGGTAGCTGATAATATAAGCTGGTGGTGGCAGAAATTACTACTGTATAGTCTGGGTAAAGAGGCACAGCTAGAGAATCTGTATCAGCCTTTCCCAGGACTGACTGTGAAGTTGTATAAATACTTATCTCAAAGTGTGGGTGTGTGTCAGCTACCTGGGCAGGGACACAAAGCACTGGTTGGAAAGAGAGGGTACTAGAGGTTAGCTTGCCAGCTAGGCTAAGATCTGTACCCTATAGTTGTGCCAGTGGGGAGTCTTATTGGGTACCTGGAAAGCAAGGGAGCAACCATCCCCAGACTGACTGTGATCTCTGTGTGCACTTAAGGGAAATTGTACTTTACTGTGTGTATTAGTTATCCTTTCCTCTTCTAGGAGATGACCTCCCTGGTGTTAGTGGTGAGGATTGAGGCTGCTTGATTGCTGGGCCAGGGCACGGTCATCACAGAATGCATAAACTGTGTGGGCATATATAGTCCAGTATTTACTTGATATACCCATGTACATGGCTGTTAACATCTACATTGTCAGGCTTGGTTCACATGTCTCGCACGAAGGGGATCTGTGTACACCTTTGGACTGACCAGAGAGTGCCAGACTGTCCACATATATTGGTCATATCTCTTCTGTAGTCCACAGGATCATTACTGTGCTATCAATGGTACTGTATTATGATGTACTTAGGATGTCTGTCAGTAACCAGTGGTGTACATGTCAAAAGCAGATGCAACCTCCCACACACAACATGTCTGTTAAGACAACCCCTATTACAGTAGCAATAGTCTCCATATTTACCTACAATACATACATGACATCTCCTTGAACTAAGAGGTTGAGACTATTGGTGCTGAGGTAGGACTCCACTCCATGTTCTGGACATATGGTAAACAGATATGTATATATATATATATATATATATATATATATATATATATATATATATATATATATATATATATGTAGACATATACATAGCTACATACATATATGGGTATATATATATATATATATATATATATATATATATATATATATATATATATATATATATATATATATATATATATATATATATATATATATATATATATATATATATATATATATATATATATATATATATATATATATATATATATATATATATATATATATTTATATACACACATATACAAACACATATATATATATATACATATGCACAGCTATATATGTCTACACATATACAGATATATATGCACATATAGTTATAGATATCTACATATATATCGACATAAATAGTTATATCTGTACATATATGATGTACATACACACACACACACACATATATATATATATATATATATATATATATATATATATACAGAGAGACTGATAAATAGCCATATATATGATGCACTATACAGATGTGTATAAATACATATATATGACTATATATATGTGTATGTACATGTAGACATATATCTACATATGTATATGTATATATCCATATCCTTGTCATGTATAAACATTACTGTTGTGTATACCTTCCCAGATGTATCACACAATATGAATCTGATATGTGTATATTTAGATATAACAACATATGTGATGCAACAGTAATATCACTAACAAGTACTGCACAATTGTGGAAGTCACAGCACTTGTTCAATACTATTCAATATGTGTACTGACAGATGTATTGAAAAACAACTGTCTTCTCAGCTGTCACAGCTTAGTGGTTAACTGCTCTGACTATAGTGTACAGGGTCCTGGGTTCAACACCTGTGAAGGCTGTTTATTTTATTACTGGGTAGAGCAAGGGCTGTTAGATACAGAGTGGTTAAGGCACTTTTGAGCATCTTTAAGCACATTTGCGCATGTTTGCGCAAAGCTAAGCGGTGCCAATGTACAGTTAAATATACAGGCACTTACACCATGTAGGCATCGCTTACTAGTGCACGAATGTGCTTAGCTGTTATATTGCAGCAATGCTGATACCTGCTAAGCATGTCTCAGCCCTGGTAACCAGTGCTCACATCCCAGTCTGATAACATAGCAGGGTAATGACATCTGCAATAAGTGTATGTAATGCCATGTACAGAACATGCATCTATATGCTGTCATTACAGTAGCAAGGGGTGTGAGAGTCATGTCTAGGACACTCAAGTATATAAGATCTGTACATCACTCTTATCCATGTGAATGTGTTACATACAAGGGTAGCAAACCAGGTTATGTGCCGTCACACTGGCATGCAGTGTATCTATTTACTTACTGTTACTACTGTTAACAGTACTTTCCCAGGCAAGAGTAGATTGATAAATGTTGTACTGCCAACAAGCACCCCTGCATGTGTAACTGGACTCTGAGGCCTCTCTGCCATGTTCCTGGTGTGTGAGCTGTGTCATAGAATATGTCCCTTACTGGATAATGATCTAACGTGGAAAGGAACTTTAGACTACTGTCTGTACAGCACATGTCAGTGAGGGCTTCCAACATGTAGTAATGGCATACATATTGGTGTCAGACATCTATCTGTTGACACATTCATCCTACTGCATTGCTAGTTGGCAAGATGATGTATGTCAGTCTTTGTACAGATATGCATATGGCAGGTATCCAGCTTGGATACATGGTGTCTGTAGATAGATTGCCTGCTGGCACATGGCAGGTGGCATGATACCACTGTACACACATCCTTTTCACTTCCCATCTCTCCATGGACAATAGCCAGGTACAAATCTATGCCCAGCTGCAGCAATGCACCCCAGTACTGACAAATGTGTACATGTGCATTACTGAGGATATCAGTCTCTGTGTGTTAGTACACCTGTAATTGTGAATACCATGAGGGCCTTCACACCCACCACAACACCCATTGCCATAGTTAAATGTGGCTGCTGCTGTACTGGACATTACATGTACCCTGCTATGCTCCTCTCCCTAATGGCTACCTGAGCCTTGCAGTACCAGCACAACAGTGATGTACAAATGGGTTGATAGGCATGAGATACCCATTGAGTTCTGGAATGTGTGTGTATGTGTGCATGTGTGTATATCTGTAGGGTACAGAATTCCGAGTCCACATACTCCTATTACAGTATGCATTGCCAGACAGTATTATGGATAGTGATGTTGCTGCGCATAGGTGATGCATGACAATGCATCACCCTACTATGCCTGTGGCATGTGCATCAGATGCATATCCTTGTAGTACCACTGTTGGGATCGACAATGGGTTATATCGCAGTCATGGGCAGTGTGATGGTGGGTATGTCAGAGTGTCCTCATGAGTTCTAGTGTGTACAATATTCACAGTGGGGTGTGGGTGCTGTGTACACTGTCATTACACCATGGTACCCCTGGTACATGTCCAATGTACCACTGTATGGTAACCATTGTCACCATCAACCATACAGGTGACTGATAACACATTCCAGCCCATTTATGCATGTGCTGTGTGCAGCCTACCTGTAGCACATTGGACACACTGGTCTGTCAGATGTGTATCTGCCTGTTATGTGTCTGTTAATGTGTATATGATGGTATGTCACACTATGTATTGCCCAGATACAACCATTACATCCTCCATTACCATACTGTACATGTTTGGGGATGTTTTGCATGTAACATGTAACCTGGAACTCACCTCATCCTAAACGCTGTGTGGTGTGTGCAATGAAAGCCACACACATCAGTAGCATGATATACTTAGGTAGGGGTCTAGTCCCAGTGTTGCCAATAAGAGTGTGCATGTATGTGGATGGATCTACATCAGGTTGCTGATTATACATGTACCAGGGGGATCAGCTGCCCATGCGACACAGGTATTAACTGTTATACAGACCTGTGACATGTGTTCAACTGTATCCAGGATATGTCACAGTCATGGTGTCACCACAGTGCCATACCCCTTGTGGAATGTGACTGCAGACCATCCACCTGCTGACACATGTACACCTACAACAGAAATGGATAATATTATGGAAACCACACTCACTCAGTGTTACTAGCAGCTATAATGCATCATGGCTGGGCAGCTACACTACCTGACATGTAAGCATTAAATATTCCTGCTGACAACATGTTACACAGCAGTACATTGGTACACTGTAGTACAGTCACCATGTGCATCATTGTAGATGCAAGATCTACTGCTCAATTGACTTATTATGTGGACAACGATAATATATGGATACACTCTCTGGTGTTGTCTAGTAATTCCCCAATGCATCTGTAGTGCTGCATATGTGGGTAGTCATTCACCCTTCTGCTGATTGCAAGTTTAATGGTATACCTGGTGTCTAGTGTCCCTCCCAATGCATGTTCCATGCTACAGACCTTATTATACTATCATCTGTCCTGAGATTACATATCAGATGTGTATTCCTGGTGTCTCATGTGTCAGTCCATATCCATGTACTGCATGATTCCAAAGGGAAGTACTGATGTATGAACACCCCTCAATCACACATGTGCATCAATCCCCTTCACTCCACCAGATTACACTTATAAACAAAATAACTCCCCCACCCACCCACACATCTACAGGTGAGGTTGCACAAGGATAGTACACACAGACCTCCCATTATGCATCTGTCAACATGCATAATATATGGTACTCAACAGCATCCAGTGCAGCTATAGTCAATCCATGCTAGCAACAGTATACATGTGTGCGATGCATGGCCTGTAATAGTAAGTCATGGCCCTTCCCCTGGAAAACACTACACCCATGTACACAGTATTGCTGTGCATCTGTTTTGCACCCTGCCATGTACTGTGCACCACACCTCACAGGTGTACACACCATTGTTGAATGTGTATTACTGTGTCAGTTATGTCTGCTCTAATGCTCATAGCCCCTATGTGTTTGTCCAACACATACCTGGGATGATATGTGGACAGATGTCATTTGCGAATGCCTGATATCTGATTTACAGAACTCAACATCAGTGGTCCATATATGACCAATACGATATTATTACACTGACAACTGTCAAACCATAACGTGGCTATGGTGAGTGTACACACCCTTATTGATATGGTGCCCTTTTCCTTGATATGCCATGAGACCACACCACTGCATATGTTAACATTACATGAGCCTGATATGTGACATATGTCCTGTACATTCAAATTCAGTGTCTAACAAATGTGTTAGTTGTGCTGATGTTGACCACGATGTATACACTTTGTGGGTGCATATGTGTGCACTCCCATATCATGACTGTTTGTTGCAGCTACTGCTATGTGTACTACAGGAGTCACTATTCCTGGCAGGGGTATAATAGCATGGGCCATCTGCATTTGCCAGTATATGGTCAGTCCGCCTTACACATGTCTCCCAACTCTGCATGATTGCAAGTTCATCTCATGTGCACATCCCTTGGAGTTCGCACACTGCCGCCGCTATTGCTGTGGAGTCAGGGTTACATCTGCCACAGTTCCTGAACCAGACTGTGTGCAGATACAGTCATTCGTAGCAGCCTTAGGATTCCTGCTGTAGTGCACTGGTGTGTCATGATGACACCCCCTCCCCCCTTAGCCTGTTTGCAGATGCTTGACAATTATGGCCTACACATGTGTGTCAGTTTGCAGTGTCCCAAACAATGAACAACATGTGTAACAGCCTAGTCCCAGCTAATGAATGGCAAACATAGAAGTGTACACTGGCACCAGCACAGTACAAATGGGGATGGTGGGCCTGAGGTGGGGTGAGGCATTGGTTGTGCACCACATGTACATATCTTACATGATACTGTCTGTAGATTTCCAACATGGTCATGGTACACCAGTACACATTGCAATGCATGACTGCTGGGAACCATGTCTGTTATGCATATACTACCTATAGAGAGGCCTGGCTGATGTTTCCTGTGGTACAATTATCACATCTGATTACACTAATCCATAGGCCACACTCTTGCAGAGTCCAGGCAATTGCTGACACTGGTACTGCACAGCCAGTACTTGTTGAACATTCCTGCAACCCCCTCAGTGTTGTGGCATGTTACTGAGCAGCCTGCATGACCAGTTTGCTACATGTGACATCATTTGTCTTGGATGGCCATCTGTTTATTTCCTACATAATTCCTGTCCCATACATCCTTGCCACATAAATGACTGCACTGTTTGCCATGGCATATACAATGGTGAGGTATGGCTACATGTCCAGCTCATGGGTGCTACCTGTTGGGAATGGGGCCCATGCCATGCCATGTAAGATGTGTGCAAGCCATGCCTGCCTCTGTTGCAGGTAAGTGTGCACATTTGATGGCCAAATGTCTTGGATAGCAAACCAATACGTGGTGTGACATTGGGGACATGTACTTGCTGAAAGGTGCATTTCCATGACAAATGCATGCAGTCAGTACCTAAACAGCTGCTTACACTGTATTTTATCTGATATGTGTGCACACATATGCTTCCAGTATTTGTGAGGGTATGTATTCCCCATATTTGCTGCCCTAACCTACGATTCCGAAGTACAGACTCGTTGCTCATGTTGGGACCACATTGCAGGTTTTAAGGGTTGTGGACCACAGTATTATGATATGCTGTAGTGTAGATCTGTAACAGTTGCCATTGTAATACTAGTATATACACTGTTGTAGTACTGTATAAGGGTGATGTTTCACACATGTCCCTACTGTAGGCCATGTGTCCCACCATTATGTTAATTCCTGTGGACACTTCTCAGAATGACATGATGTTAGTTATATTGCAGGTGTCTGACATACCTTTCAGATACACCATCATGGTCACCACTGTGATGCAATGTAGTTAACAGCAACAATTCGTGAACATGTACAGCATGCATTATGGGTAGGTGTGTTAGATGTGTGCATGGAATATACCATAGCCATTACATGGCCGGTGTCTTGGCAATCATGAACATAAACCATACTCACCAGCT
>NC_056749.1:103081384-103163884 GCF_019279795.1 Protopterus annectens | reverse complement strand
GTGCCAGGCTGGCAACTCGACACCGTAAATCTACACTGACAATCATGAGTGGACAGGTGATTTGCTGTGGTGACCCCTAACTGAGAAAAGCCGAAAGAAGAAGAAGAAGAACAGCTGTGCATATACACTGACTTTGGAGATAGATTTGGACACTCAAAACCCCTGAGAGAAGGGTGAGGACAACAATAATATGTTGTGAAGCCAATTAGACCAGATTATACGTGTCCAGTGCACACATGTACAAAATGGACAGCTATGTATGGGGCGAGATTTTTTTTTTTTTGGGAATAGATTGCCCTTTTTTTCAGGTGAGAGTGGGATGTTGGGGAGAGATAGTAGGTATATTTGGGGAGGTAGTTTGGGTAGGGTAACAGACAAGATAGACAAGATGCATACAGGGGGGTATTTGTCACATGTGGGGGGTAAACACCTTGATGGGGAGGGGTGTTTGGAAATCGGAAGCCCATGAGCCCCCTAGTGGAAACAGTGGGACTGAGGTCCCCAGCCATGGGCAGTCACCACTGCACCTTCATGGCCCCAAAGGTGACTATGCTGGGGTCTAAGTAGGAGGGCCAGGCCGACCCTCTAGTTGTGACACACAGCCCTCAAGCTGGTGTAGCTGATCTCCAATCTCCCTGTGGAACTCGCTACACACCACGCCCCGGACCTGGTGATGGATGACAGTGTCCTGTCCGTGCCCGCTCCCAGGGGGGGCGAGCCCCATCCCCTGAGGCAGTTCCACTCGAAGATGATGCAGGATCAATGGATGAGGAGGTACTGGGGTGGGCCCCAGATGTGCTGGTGCCAGTGGCATGGCCAGCTGAGATGGGACAGGTGGGTCCGCCAGGACTGACCTTCCCAAATGTGCTCTAGTGTTTCAATTTTACAACATATGTGGGTTAGTAATAGTCAACACATTCCAGAATTAGGTATAACAGCATGCATAGATATTCCCATTAACCCAAATACCAGATATGGAACAGTTGCATAGCAAACAGAACACACGCATATATGTAACCACAGTGACCATTACGACAGTATACAGGTACATTGATGGCAGCATGCCACCAATGTGGGAGTATTTCAACATGGCACATGCATAGAAACAAATTTAAATAATCAAACAATAGGACATATGTCCCAATACTAGATTTAATGCAGCACATACCGATTGAGTTGTGTATTTAGTTTATTGTTGCAGATATGGTAGGGGGAGAAAAAGATGTCAATAAACAACTAGTATATTCCTGAAGTTCTCATTACTTTCCTAGTCAGTGCTGTGATCTGTACGTTACAGGTATTAGTACACTACCCTATCACCTTGGTTTGGACAGTGGTATAGATGTAGACAACTATATACATGAATTGAGTTTTACCTGCAGTATACACCTCTTACCTGGTATACCAGTGGAGGTATTGTTTGTTAACACTACCTAACTGTTTCTACACATATTCCCAGATTCCAGGTTGATGTTATGCACATACCTGTCTATCTCTTATTGCACACACTCTGGGCATGTCTTGACCACATGCAGGTGAACTGGGACATATTTTGACTATTGCTCTCTTAAACCTTTAGTGAATTGTACAGTGACAGGTTTGATGTTCTTCATGTTTCACTGTTGCAGTCATAACATTTGGATAATCCTGCTGGCAGGTTGCCCTCAGTTGGCCTGAATTCCAAAGTCCTGTCACCGCCCCTTCCCTGACGTCAGGCCATCAGGGGTATAAAAGAAGCAGCCGACACCATTTTCTTTAGTCTTTCTTGCCGCGCAGTGCCCGAAGCAGAAGCAGTTCGCAAGTGCCGGTCGGCCGACTTCTGAGATTTTCGAGTTCAAATTTCAGATCCGAAGTCTTCTATAAAGCTAAGTACCCCGTTGGGGAAACTTTTTTTCTTGCTCCAGAACCAATGTCAGAAAAAGTTAATAATTGTATTTCTTGTGGGAAGCAAATACCTCATAAGGAATTTCATTCTTACTGTATTCCTTGCCTAGGCCCCGATCATAACTTTCCTGGCTGTCGGTTTTGTGCTAGATCTAACCAACGCACTATTAAGAGTCGGTACGATTTTGCTTTGAACTACTTTGGACGCAGCTTTAATTATCCAGAAATGTCATCAGAAAGCCATCCGACTACCGCAGTTCACAAAAAATGCAAAGAAAAAGAAAGACACCCGAGGCCCAAAACCGATGACGAAGCTTCTCCTATGCCAGTCGCCAGTTTGCCGGTCTTCAGTGAGGCACTTTCGCAGCCCCTGACGACCGCTACTTTAGAGTCACAGGCCACTACTGACTCCCATGTGGAGTCGGGCATGCCGCTGGAAACTCAAGGTATTGAAGTCTCGGACGCTAATCCTTCAGATGGGTCCGGAGCTGCTGAGCAGGCACTGGCTTCTGAGGGCGTATTCAGACCCAAACATCTATACATTAAACTGACTTCAAAGGCAAAGACTAAAGCACCTTCAAAGGCAAAGAAGCAAACTCAAGAGCCACATGGACAGGCCTCCATGCCCAAAAAACAGATGCTCAAAATGGCCGAAGACTTGATTACTTTGATCAGGGGTTCCCATCCCCCTCCTGATAAGAGGTCTAGGCAAGAGACTGACTATGAATCTTCAGATTAGGTTTCCATTTCTTCTGATTCCTCTTCTGATCAGGAATATTCTTTTCCCCCCTTTGAGGATTCTGATGCTGAAGAATCCATACCTTCAGCTTCTCCTCCTGAGGACTATTCCTTTGGGGAAACCTTACATACCATGAGGGAGCATTTCCACTGGGAGAGCCAAGATTTTTCAGAATCTAAAAAGAGGCTCAGGGATTTCCTGTTACTACCTCAGCACAAGCCACTTGCCATCCCTCCGGTGTTAGACATTGTAGATGATGTGTTTTCAGAGTCTTGCCTTACCCCTGACTCCTTACCTCCAGCTCCTGTTAAGTCTGACAGATATTACAGGGTTCTTGACTCACATAAATTCCTTTTTAAAAATCCTGCTGCAGACCCAGAAACTATTTCTTAGGGTCCCAAGGGAGTTAAGGCTTCCGCTGCAAAAAACCCAACCCCTTCTGACAGGGATTCTAGGGCATTGGACAGATGGGGAAAAAAGGTTTACACATCTGCTACCTTGGCTATAAGGGCCTTAAACTGTCAGTTTCATATGCTCAAATATCAGGAATATGTCATGGCATTGCTTAAACAGAAACTGTTAAACTCTGAATGTGCAGAAAACAAGGAAATGTAGGATATATTGCATGCAGCTGAACAAGTTGGAAAGCATACTTTGCAATGTGGTTTTGATTCTTTAGAGGCCTCCTGGAGGGCTGCAGTTACAGGTTCTGTAATTAGAAGGCATGCTTGGTTAAAGGAACAAAATCTGCCTGATCATGTTAAAGTTAAATTATTAGATGCACCTTTACAGCATGATACTTTGTTTGGTGTTAAGGCAGAAGAGGTGTTAAAGAAAATGGAGGACAAGGCTAAATCTATGCAAACGGTCAATGATTTCTTACAAGTACTGCAACCTAGGTTTAGTAGACACTGGCCAAAAAAGAATTGGTCCTTTCCTGTGTCAGACAGACCTCAAAGGGGCAGACCCAGACACCCTAGAGGCAGATCCCAGGCGCAAGGTTCATACAAGTCAAACCAATGGGGTGCTTCTACCTCCAAAAGTGGAGAAGACAAATCACAACCTTACAGGAAACAGTCCCAGTGACTTCCCCCTGCCTGCACCAGGCACTTATTTCCTGGCAGCATCCTTAGGGGGAAAATTAGCACTTTTTTTCTCAAAATTGGCATATTATAACCCAGGACAAGTGGGTTCTAAATATCATGCCACAAGTCGACAAGTTCCATTTCTATACTCTGCCAAAGGCAAACAGCTGGCCAAATCTGCCAAAAAATCAATGGGCAGAGGCACAAAAACAAGTCTCATCCCTCATGGACATGAGGGCCATTCAACAAGTGCCAGAGCAAGAGCAGGGCCAAGGATTTTACTCAAGACTGTTGAGGACAAGGCCTGGAGGCCAATACTGGACCTATTGATTCTGAACACATACCTGGATATACCAAAATTCAAAATGTTGACTTTGCAGCAGCTTCTGCCCATGCTGGGCAAGAACGCTTGGCTTGTAACTTTAGACCTAAAAGAGGCATACCTGCATGTCCCAATCAGACAAATATGCAGAAGATGCCTCAGATTCAAGGCTGGCTCAATGCATTACCAATTCTCTGCACTGCCCTTTGGCTTATCTACTGCACCCAGGGTCTTTACAAAGTGCCTGGCACCAGTAATTGCATTCTGCAGGCAAAGGAATACAAATATATCCTTACTTGGACGACTGTCTAATTCAAGCAGAGAACAAGGACATCCTTTTACAGCATCTGGCATTTGTGAAAAAACTTCTAAGATGCCTAGAGTACACAGTCAATGAAAAGAAATCAAAACTATTATCCTCTCAAGAGATAATATTCCTGGGTGCAAGCTTAAATACAACTGCCCAGATGGCTTATCTCATGCCAGACAAACAAAGGCAACTGACTACCTATTTCAAAATGTTAGCAACAAAGGCCCAGTTATCTGCAAGAAAAATTCTGCAGGCTTTGGGCTTCATGGCATCCTGCATCCTATTAATTCCACATTCAAGACTGCATATGAGGAAACTTCAATGGTACCTAAAAAGTGTTTGGACTCAACATTGCCACAGCCTGGAAATCATAATTACTCTCATTCCCTGCCTGCAACAGGAGTTTCGATGGTGGACAAAGGCTTGTCACCAAAACAAGGGACAACCATTCACATTACCCCAGCCAGGCAGACACTAACAACGGATGCATCAGATTATGCCTGGGGGGCCCACATGGCAGGAAGATGCATTCAGAGAACATGGACCTCAAACCAAATGCATTTACATATCAGTCAAAACGAGATGCTAGCTGTTCAAAATGCCCTGACAGCCTTCAAGGACCTACTTCATCCAGGATAACACTGATAAAGACAGACAACACCACGGTCATGAGGTATATAAACAAGCAGGGGGGGGCACACATTCTTACCCCCTTTGCAGACTAGCTATGACTTTGTGGGACACAGCATTGACTTACCAAGTACATCTGCAGGCACAATTCCTGCCAGGAAGGAAAAATACTCTGGCAGACGAACTAAGCAGAAACCTCATGGATCCCCACGAGTGGCAGCTGGATCCACAAGTCTTCAACATGATAACAAAGAAATGGGGATGCCCGAACATAGATCTATTTCCCTCCCCTCACAACTACCAACTAAAGAGGTTCTGCACAAGGATTTATCACAGACAAGCATGGAAAGTGGACGCCCTATCCTTCAGCTGGAAAAAACTATCAGTATATGCCTTTCCCCCTCTGCCTCTCCTCCCCAAGGTACTCCTAAAGGTCAGAGAGGAGAAGCCAAAGATGATACTGATTGCACCAGACTGGCCCCTCCTGACCTTACCTCAAGTACTGCATCTACTATCCCAGCAAAACAATCAGATCCTGCACAGCCAGCTCAAAACTTTAAACCTGGCAGCATGGCAAATAATGTAGTCATACAAAACACACCTCTCAACAAAGCTGTGATGAATGTCATTTTGGAAGCCAGAAGGCCTAGTACTAAAAAATCTTATGCTGGAAAATGGAAGAGATTCTGTGCTTGGAACCAGGCACAAGGAACAGATACAGCTGTGCCAAATATTCCTCGGTTTTACAATACTTAACTGAGATGCTGGACAAAGGCCTATCTTTCTCATCTATTAAAATTCATGGCTCTGCCATTTCGGCCCATTACAATGCTGAGCCACCAATCTTTTCTCATCCCTTATTAAAACAGTACCTCAGAGGAGCCAAAAATGTAAGGCCTCCAAGGAGATCACCACTGCCTGCATTGGACCTACACTACATCTTGGAAAAACTCACCCTGCCTCCTTTTGAGCAAGCTGCTACTGTGGATATAAAGTTTTTATCTTGGAAAACAGCTCTGCTCCTAGCAATAACTTCTGCAAGATGAGTTTCAGAGCTACAGGCACTCATGGCTGTGGAACCTTTTATCATTTTTTTATCCGGACAGGGTCTCCCTGAGGACAAACCCAACATTTATGCCTAAAGCGGTGTCCAGTGTGGCTCTTAACCAAACCATTCATCTGCCAACTTTTTATCCAAATCCACAGAACAAGGGGGAAAGAATTCTGCATTCTTTGGATGTACACAGACAGCTTAAATTCTACTTGGACAGAACCAAAGTTTTCAGAAAGACAGAGCAATTACTAGTGGCATATGCTGCAGGATCACAAGGAAAGGCTATCTCAAAGCAGACTATTTCAAAGTGGATAGGCCACTGCATTCATTTCTGCTACTTATACCATGGCAAGCCAGTACCTAAGGGCATTAGGCCACATTCCACCAGAGCTGCAGTGACTTCAGCAGCCTTTCTCAGGGGAGTACCAACCAAGGACATTTTAGAGGCAGCTAGTTGGAGTTTACTGCACACCTTTACAAAGCACTATCATCTACCACTCTACTCTAAATCCAGGGCAAGCTTTGCCACTGCAGTTCTGCAGGGTCTCATAGCCACTCCTAATGCTGTTTAACTCCAGCCTCCCAACCATAGCTTTGGGAATCTACCCAAATGTAATGACTGCAACAGTGAAACACGAAGAACATAGTACAGTTGTGTACACTTACCATAAATGTAGATGTTCGAGTGTATTCACTGTTGCAGTCCAGGTTACCCACCCGCCATTCCCCTTTTTCTTCTGATGGGAACCTATCTTTCCTTCTCTGATTTATACAACCTATGTGGTGTATTTGCTTGTGGATGAAGGTAAAGTTTATATTGCTGCATGTAATTTTATATATAGATATACATTTTGGCTACCCTTTTAGGGGGCACCTGACATCTGGGGCAAGACAAACTAAAGAAAATGGCGTTGGCTGCTTCTTTTATACCCCTGACGACCTGACATCAGGGAAGGGGCGATGACAGCTGACGCAGGACCCAGGACTTTGGAATTCAGGCTGACTGAGGGCAACCTGCCAGCAGGATTATCCAAATGTAATGACTGCAACAGTGAATGCACTCGAACATCTACATTTATGGTAAGTGTACACAACTGTACTTTTTCCTTTTCATTGACATTTTCTAAATATGTACAGGCCTGACAGTCAGTTATATGACATGAAATGCTGCCTACATGTCAGAGATTAGCACACTGATATGGCAGGGGGACAGGGTGACAGGCAGCAGATATGGGCCGATTTACTCAACATTCTGGCCATATCTGTACAGTTGTGGGGTATGATTCTGCATACATCCTACTGCCACTCCCAGGATTCGAACCATGGCTGTGTGTGCTAAAAATACAATAGTTCACGTCTCAGTTGAGTGTGCTGTTTGGATCTGGCTGGCTGTCTTTTCACAGTTTTCTGTCTTAGTCTGTCTCAATTGTACTATATGACCTCTTGGGATTACAACAGTCATATACAAACATTCCTACACATTTTATTTATGTAGCACAGTGTGGGTAACAGTGCTTATTGGACACTCTAAATTGGCCCTAGGTGTGAGTGCATGCATGTGTGTGCCTTCTGTGGAAGGTTGGGTGCCGGGCTGGCAACTCGAGACTGTAAAACTCCACTGCCAATCATGAGCAGACAGGTGATCCGCTGTGGTGACCCCTAACCGGGAAAAGCCAAAAAAAGAAGAAGTGTGGGTAACAATGCTTAATACAACAGTACTATTAAGAGATTGCAACTCTACATTACCATATGATACCAGAGTAAACACATGCAGTCCAGCGGTTAGACCTTTATTCTCAGGTTATTATTTACATACAACCTATATGAGACTCTTCCTGCCATATTCTCTGGTGTATGTAGTACATGCCTTAAACAATACAGGTTTTATACAGGCAATTAACTTACTACTACTTTTAGATTTATTTTCTATGACAGTACATGCAAAAGTATTACTAACCTGCCTCGCATTGCAAGCACTGCAGTCTACAGGCATGGGCTTCCTGGTTCGCAGCCCTCTCATCTGCTACTATGAATGACATAAGAGGAATATTTAGCCATACCTATCCATAATATACATAAGCTGGCAATTATTAAACAGGTAGTGGACTGATACCCATGGTTAGGACATCCCCTGTCCTCCTAGCCTCTTGGATCCACTAATCCAAGAGATCCCCCTTTCTCTGCTTCTGGCCAGCATAGTGATGCCTGACCTGCTTACCAGTTCGGGGTGAGCCAGTGGCAGTAGTGAGGTCACGGGCGAGGTGGTCCCAGGCTTCTGCTTTGTATTGGGAACCCTGGTACTGGCCCTGCAGCAGTTTCTGGTCATAGTCTTTCACAAGAAGTCCTGCCATGACTCTGGACTCCTGAATGCCCCAGCGCTGTGCCCAAAAGTGCACACTCTCTCCCATACCAGACATAGTGCCTACAGGAGGAAGCTGCAACCAGTTGTGAGATGTATTCCTGCCTGTTGGGTTTAAATAGGGTGGGTTTCCTACACTTTGCTGCGATTGGACAGTTTTCAATATGCTAAGCTATGGGCAAACCTGCTTATCTAAGGTTGGCATTGCTTACAGGAGTATACCAATGGGCAAACCAATTTAGCTGACCTACACATTACTTAGACCTAGTAAGCAGGGCTGTGCAAAGCTTAGCATTGCTTGAATTTTAATTTGCATACTATTTGCTGTTTGGCATTGATTTATTATTCATTACATGTTATATATGTGTTTGGTATCCATGATTCATGTGTACGTACACTGTATGAGGTCCTTGTGTTTATTAGGAGATTTCAACACTTTATCACAATGACACCTCACATCTGGGTCAACTTTTTATGTTATGTAGCAGTTATACATCATAAACCTGTATATACATTCTTTTCACATGTTAAGTTTAATATTCCTGTAGTGAGGATCTGTTTGGTAATACCTCAGTCTTATGTACTGCTGTGATGGCTTAGTGGTTAACTACTGTGACTATAGTGTACAGGGTCCTGGGTTTAAGACCAGTAAGTTTATTTTGTTTCTGGCCAGGACAGTGGCTGTTGCATACAGAGTGATTAAGGCATTTTAAGCAATTGTAAACGGGTTTGCACGGGGGTAAGCAATGCTAACCTCTGGTTAAATATGCTTACAGAGAGTTAGCTTCAATATCACTTAACCTGTGTGCGCATTGGTTACCCCCATGCAAACGGGCTTAAACTCACTTACTACTGCTTAAATATACTTACTCTTGCTTACTAGTGCTTGCTCCCCCTTACCGCCACACTATTTTAGACAGTAATGTCAAATGGTTCTTGGGAATGTGGCGGATTTGGAAACTGTATGGATTTATCATTCATTACACATTTTACCTTCCATTTGTATCCCTGATTCCTGTGTACATGTACTGTATGGGGCACTTGTGATTATCTGTGGACTTTACAAAATTATGACAATGATACCTCACATCTGCATTTAATACAGTGCTCCATTTCACAAATGTATGTTATTTAGTAGGTTATCCAGCAAAAAATATTGGTCATAAAGTGATTTGACATAAAAATGGAATGTACTGGAGTGGGACTCATGCTGGGAATGACTGCTTCCAAGGTGGATGCTCTGCACACTACACTATTGCTGTACTGCTTCATTTGCATATATCTTGCTTTTTATCCTCTTGTGCCATTTATGCTGCATTACAGGTAGCTAAGTGATAGGCAAACCCATGCACCTATGGTTAAATTTAATCTGTTTCATAAAAAAAAAGAACTTCTTTATATTTCATGTTTTAACTATTGCTCTTATAAACGTGGGGGAATGTTGCTGGGGGTATGCAAACACCTATGAGTGGTCTAGCTCATTCTTATTCCTATATTGCTTTTCTTTATTGCAGGGGCATGTATATTCTGAGAGCTCTGCCCTCAAACACGCCCCCTGCACTTATACATGCTTCATGTCCATTTAGGAGCTCAAGCAGCGAACCTTCATTGATATGCATGGCGCACTGCTGTCCTACTCCTAAACAGCCGCTTCCGTGCAGGACTAAGCTAGTCCTCCACGGAAGGATAGTGAATCCAGGGGAAAAAGTTTTTAGTCAAGTGTTTTTTTTTTTTGTGTTTGTGTGTGTGTGCTCATTTTATCAATTGTGTGTGTGTGTGTGTGTGTGTGTGTGTGTGTGTGTGTGTGTGTGTGTGTGTGTGTGTGTGTGTGTGTGTGTGTGTGTGTGTGTGTGTGTGTGTGTGTGTGTGTGTTTGGAATAATAAACAACAAGAGTTCTGATTATTAATTGGATATCAATGAAAGGATGCCTAGTATAGTTTTATGTACATTTCCCATAGAATTGGTCATTTAAAGTGACATATTTGGATGCAGAAGGCTTTTTCGATAAAAGTATAAAAATGTTTCCTATGAAAAAGTTTAGAAAACCTGCTTTTTTCATAGGTACCTACATGTAGACAATTACCATCCATTTTATTTCAAAAAGAATATGTTAAAAATAAACTATTTTCTTCATATGTACATTGGATGATAAAGTATTTAGGGCAGAACTAAAAAAGCTCAGTGTTCAGTATATTGTGAGATGCCATAAAAATAATTAATACAAATTTTGTTTTTTGAATATAATAGTGAAAGGGCTGATAAAATGCAATCTATTCTAAGTAATACTACAGAGCTGGTTATGAAGACAGCTATGGAATAGTCTGGGTTTTTGGGTCTATGCTAATGCATTTGCTATTGCATTCAGTGTGGATGACCCAGGTATTAAGATAATTTTTCAAGAGTATCCTCTTCTTAAAGCAAAGTCTGTCATGGACTTTTATATAAATAGAAATCTTTCAAATAGTGCGTTAGGAAGAGCCTTAAATATTCCCAAAAGCTATAATGTCATATTGAAACAAATAATAGTTCAGTATTTCTAAATTAATCTAATATTAATGATTCTAATATAACAATATGCAATCAACTATGGAAATCCCTAACCTCAAAGAAAATGCTGTAAAATGCATACAGACTGTTTACAGCAATAAAACATTAAAAATCCATTATATTTTCCAAACACTGGACCCATCTAAACACATTAATTACATATAATCAACAAATTCAATCTTTTAATTTAACTTCTAAATGAAAAACTTAACTTCTATAAAAAAACTCATTTATATACAGATCATGATAATTAATTATGCATATCTAACTCCAGTCATTCTTAATAAATTTCAGCCTAATTTATCACCAGAGTGTTCCTTTTATAAATCTTCATATAAATTATGGTGATCCCTAAAAGTTGAAAAAATTACATGGAGCTGCTTACTGCTTGGTGTGATGGATTTGAAGTGTTCTTAAGACACTCAGTCTTGCTGGCTGGAATCTGCTAAAATTCAAAGTCTAGTTATATTTGCATTCACAGTCTGTTGCATACAGAAACTTGCAGAATATACACTGATGAGAGAATATACTTTGCAGCATCAACTTTAGAGAGCAGTAACCAATAACTTTTTATAATAAACCAAACGGAAACATGTTACAGCTTAAAAGTACTGTTCCAACTTTACTTCTCATATAGTACAGATGATGTGAGAGATATAACATTTACCTTAGGACTTGTGTCCCTACCAAACCTCTAACATAGCTGGATTTATACAGCTCTTTATATACAGTTTTAGTCCTGTAGAAACAATACTAAGCTTCCTTGTTTAACAATGTCTTGTAAGAGACCAGCTTTTCTGACAGTGCGAATATCCTGTAACAGTGTGCTGATGTCCATGTAGAAAAACATATTTTTGAGGAAACACATTGTTCTGTATTCTATTTGGAGAATTGCTTATCCTGTTTTTTATGAAGAAAAACATATTTTTGAGAAAACACATTGTCAGAGATCAGCTTTTCTGACAGTGTGAACATCCTGTATTTTATTTGGATCTTTGTATAAAAAACATCTGTTCTTGTGCCATCCTGTTTTTCCATGCAGAATAACATGTCATTGTTCTTTAAAAGCAGATTTTGCATTTTTGTTCTTGCATATATCCTGTTTTGAGTCTGTAAGGGAAAATGTCCATTCTTTAAAAGCAGATTTTGTATTTTTGCTCTTGCATACATCCTGTTTTGAGTCTGTAAGGGAAAAGTGTCCATTCTTTAAAAGCAGATTTTGTATTTTTGCTCTTGCATACATCCTGTTTTGAGTCTGTAAGGGAAAAATGTCCATTCAGCAGATTCCTTTTCCAAGCCATGGTAATTTAGTATGGATGCTGATTACATATTACTAAACTCTATTTCTACATTTAAGCAAGCTTTATCTTATACATTATTTATGTTGCATAATTGCAGCAAAATTACTTTCAACCTTAGTATATTGTTGAGCACACTCTAACAAAAGTTAAACTAGAAAAAAAAATGGGTTATGAGAAGTCGACATTATCTTGGGAATTTGCATTATTGCATATCCCACCAAATGGATTAACACAACAAGACATTCATATTTTAATCACACTATTTTCACTGATTAAACTATTCATTACCCAAAACTGGCTTAATAGAGTCAAAATTACAAGAGATGGTTTTATTGCTATTAAGTATATTTTAACACATAATTTTTTATAATCAACTCCTCTAAACATTCCTATTATGACAATTACTAGAATAAACTGTTAGATTGTATCCTCATAATATAAATCCCTAATACAAAATTCATAGAATTTAATTGTTTTAATGCATCAACACTTCTAAATACTAATCTGCAGTTATAATTCAATGTCTTTTCTTACTTCTTACATCTTGTAATATTTATTGTCTTTCTCATAAAACTAATATTCCTTTTTATTTATTTATTTTATTAATTTCACATTTGTTTACTGTAAGTTTCCAACTCAGCCAGAAGGCCATTGTCAGTGGAGGCCTGGGGAGAAAAGTTTCAAAATACAGCAGTAATAATCACATATGTTACATGGAACATAAGAGGTCACTTATACAGTACTCACTTCATGAGTCTGTTCACTTATAAAATATTCATGATATGCAATTTGTTTATATGCAGCACCAAAAGAGAGAAAAAATGAATAATACACATAGGTACAAGTAGGTACATATCATATAGGTAGATTGAAAGCATTAAGAGAGCTACAACATGAAAGTCTGATTTAAAATGAAATCTCAGACTATATCATTTACTAGATTGTCTTGAGTATTTTGAGAAGAAAGATGTACATAGAAGAGGCAGTAAAAAGAGGGAAACATAAAAAGACTTGGGAAAAGTAAAGGTACAAGGGCTTGGGGAGAGAAGGTATTAGGAGTCTGGAATGATCAACCAGGGATAGTGCAGGAGCAGATCCAATTATTTGTTAGGTTTTCCTTAAGCAGCCTTTTTGATTTGGATGAGTTAGTCATGTTGAGAATGTGCTGGGGAATGGAGTTCCAGATCTCTGATATTTGTTTGAAGAACAGAGCATCCCTGAAACTGTTCTTGGCTTTTGTGACCTTTAGCAGATGTTTATTGGATGGCCACAGAGATCTACAGTTAGAGTAAAGTTGGACTAAGTTTTTGAGGGTAGGACAATTGTCTGGTTGGTGAGTGATGGTGTGGGCGATTGTGAGCTGGTTTAGAGATATGCAATTTGGAAATTCAATCCCTTCTAGTTGTTAGAGAGCTGAGCAATGGTATGATCTATTTAGGTGGTTAGAGGCAAACCTGGCTATTTTATTGTAGCAGGCCAATAGTTTGTTTAGGTCTGATTTACTCAGATTTGTGAAGATTGGAGAGGCATATACCAGAGAGGACTTCTGGCTATAAACTGTTTGGAGGTTTGGGTGATGAATGATTTGGATCTATACAGTGAGCCAAGTTTGATGTGTACCTTTTTGATTGTCTGCACTATGTGTTTGCCATATTTTAGACAATTGTCAATGCTGACAGCTAGCAGTTTGATGTGGTCCACAGTTTCGATGTTGGCATTGTTATAGGAGTGGATGATAAAAGCGAAGGGAGCTGAGCTATTTTGTTATTTGTGAGTACTATTAGTTTAGTTTTGTTGGGGTTGAGAATGAGTTGATTTTCAGGGAAATATTGTTCAATATCTGTAAATGATTTTTGAAATTATTTGTAAGAGCTTAGTTAGGGAGGGAGGAAGTTGTGTAGATGAGTGAGGAGTTGTCTGCATATTGTACGATAGTTGCTGAGTGGGTGGCTGAACTAAGTTTCCTTTTATCTCAAATATGACTTAATCTCATCTTATTTTGGACTTCTGGCATTTTATTGTATACGTAGTATTTTGTGTATATATAGTTCATATTATTTTGTGCATATGTTATTGCCTCTGCTTTGTACTGTATTTGTATCCTTACACTATGGTAATCTCTTTTAATCAATTGTTTTTGTTATTCTTGTTAAAAACTGGTAATACAAAATAAAGATTTCAGTAAAAAAAAGATAGTTATTCAAAATAATTGGAAAAATAATGGCTGGCAACCTACATTACTTTTACCAAGTTGCCAATAAGCCCTGCTCATTAAAAAGACAATGAATCTTAAATCTATCCTTAAGCATCATCATTTAACCATACAAACATTTTCTGATAACAAGAACTGTTAGGACATATGCTTACAGTTGCCACAATTTTTATGGATTTATTGTAGTGGAGAGATTTACATCTTCAAGTCTGCGCATGACTAACTGAGAAGGAATTGCATATGCAACTAAATGAGTGAGGTTTTGCAGTTTTTTCATAGGTATAACTGGTTAGAAACTGTTGCAGTACATCTATGAGTGCACACATTAAATGTACAAAACCGAACAGGTAAAACTGTTTAAACACTTTTACGGCATGTGATAATTTAAAAATCAGCTCATCATAGTAGACTACATTTTCATTGGTCCCTTGGGAAGTGATGTTGCTAAATTTTTAGAACATCATAGGTCTGAATGGATTCAGTGCTAAATGCACCCTCCTCCAATAATGATTACAGTATAGAAAAATGATGTTTACAGCCAAATCTTTACAAATGAAATAATTGCATATTTATTCATCATTTTTAAGCTTGATTTTATTAGTTGAAAATCATTCCTGATTTATAAATTTTGTAAAGAGGTTTTGAAGTTGTGTAGTGTGACAGTTTTTGTAATGTTTTAATAAGGTTTTAAGCAGTGCTGCTTATTAATTAGATTGGACCTGAAGTAAAGCAGTATCTCTCAATCCAAATATGCATTTTCTCCCTTATAATCATCTAATTTATTATTAAATATAACCAAATATGTAGAATATGTTATTTCCACTGACAGTTTATTCCTCACCCCGGGAATTAACTGAATAGTATATCCTTATTATTTAAAGCTTTGCAGTCAAATGAATGTTTTGTGCCTGACCAGAGGATTGGTCTTTTAAACATTTTAATTTGATATTGCAGCTGTTCCAAAGAAGTCTTGAGTTGAACTTTTGTTGAGACAGAAACACTAAACAATGTTGCTTTGCTTTTTACATTTTTTACATTTGAAACAGATGCTTAATCTAGAGTCAACAAAGCCTAATATCATAGATGCAACATAAAAAAATGAAATCAATATGCTGGAAAATATCTATTATTAACATACATTAAAAATGGTAGGGTCAGCACTTTCATCTTTGTAATTAATGCTAGGCCTTTATCAGGCAAGCAATCAACAACCAAAGCTTATTGAAACAGTTAACAAATATTAATCAAACCTACGTGATTAAAGGCATATATCATAAGCAAAACAGTATACAAATGTCCACAGTTTAAAGAAACCATGTTTACAACAGCACAACCACACAGTAATTTCCTTAATAGCTGAGACCTTAAAATGCATTTAATACTATTTCATCATTCAAGCCAAGGGGGTCATTAGCTTTAAGATGAACTTGCCAAAATATAAAACAATTCCTTTTACCTAGCTTTGTCTACTAATAATGGAGCTTGTAGGAATAAAACTCCATGACTTATATGACAGAATTATTTTCATCTAATTCAACGGATATTAACAAGCTAGTAACCAAGTTTGTCTTCTGTTTTGTTATTTTCAGTGATATATTTCAGTGTGGTATCAAAACAGTGCAATATTCAATGCATTCTGGCGGCTTACTGTCTCCAAAAAAGTGACTGCCTAACCAAATTACTACTTACTTTAATGCATCAGGATCACTTCCTGCTATTCAAGAAATTCATCTGTCAGACGTACTTTTTGCTGTTGTAAATATGCAGAAATATCATAGTTCAACACTAAGAAATGTGTATAAAACTACTGTTTAAGGCATTGAGATCTGCCACTATAAACATCATTGCTCATATAGCTTCAAGCTGAAATATATCTGTGTTTGTAAGATCACAAAATAGCAATCAGAATTAATTCTAGGCCAAGTGAATGGATGTAATACACATAAAAGATGTTCCCATATGAGAAATGTGCTAGAAAATCTCATGTGTAATTTGTGTTGCCATTGCAGTTTATTGCTTTTCACTTTCAACCAAGGACAATGTACTATCAGGCCTTCCACTGTATAATTAAACAGTTAATGAAATAGGCATTAACTGAAAGATGCGTTTAACACTTTTCAGTGTAAGAAATAGTCTATAAAAGAATATGTTCACCATTTGCTACCTAATACTACAGATTTCAGCCCTGGAGCATTGGTAATAGTGCATTCCATAACAGTCATTTTGCCAGTCAGTTTTCATTGTAACTTATTCCATCATTTTTCTTGTTTCCCCGTGCCTTTGAAAAATTAGGAACTGACCAATGATACTAGCAGCTTCAAACTGGGAAAGACTTCTGCAAGAACTCCTGCCTCCTTTTATTTTGTTTCTTTTGTCAGATGTGCCATACAAAACTTAATCATGATTACTAAAGAAGGATGCCAGAATAACTGGTGCAGTTCATTTTTCATAGTGACTTCTTGGGTCAATTATTTATTTTAAGCATAAAGCAATGTAGCAAATGTTTCAGGTAACCATGCATTGCCAGTTCTTTACAAAATGCACTTTCATTTTAAATACAATGCCACTATTGTGAAATTATTAATATGAAAAGAGATCACATTTAAACTCCAAGAATGTTACCTCTTCCAGCTGTTAACTGACATCTCATGCGCTGTAACTAAATAAGGCTTTGCTCGGAGACAATGTCAGAAGTGGTGTCAGTATCAACTTTAGAGCCACAGGCAAAACAGACAGACAGACAGATGTAAGCAAAGTATGTATTGGCCATAATGTTGCCTATTTGCATGAAAAGCTGTTTAATTCCAATACAGTGCACATATACAACTTTAATTAATTTTTTAATGTGCCAAACCACACATTTTTTCTTTGAGAATTCATAAGAGTCTTGTGTAATAAAACATCATCAAATGAAAGTGCTCGCTAGAAACATACATGAAGAGTAGAAATACAGGGATAGAAAGAACCATGGTAATTTGTACACAAATTCATCCCTGTTTAAAAGTGAAATACAATATATGGTCCCCAGACATTTGATAAATGATTTTAGGTGAAAAGGAAGCGTACCTTGTATCTTAGCAGCATAACTAAAAGAGCAGGCCTGGTCATTTATTAAGCAAATGTACAACATAAATACCATTACAGCTAGCTAAACCTGATAACAGAAATGCAAAGAAAAAGGAAATTTATATTTCCAGAAGTTAACATAATCTTTAAAATAAGAGTATAATTTTGTATTGTTCCATGTAATCTAGATGAGTACATGTAGCTGTGTACAGGCAAGCAATTGCTACTGACATTTACAGGATTCCAGAAATCTGTTTCATGAAACTATTTGTACATCGGCAATATAGTACAGCCAGAATTATGTAAAACCGAAATTTATTATTTTCTGAAATAATATCTAGAGCACAGAACTATGTTCCTAGAAACCAAAGGACAAAAACATGATTCAGAATGTGAGGAAACTGTGAAACATACTTGGGTATATTAGTATGCATTTGCAGGCTGGTAGTTTCAAAATGTTACTTCAACTCTTGTGACTATAAACTTGATGACATCACTACTGAAGATTATTAACATTGGTCAAGCCCTAGTGAAAAGAATATTCACTCGTAGCCATACATCCTTCATGATTCCTGTCTTTCAAGGCAGCATATAGCTTTGTCTGATGAATTTCACTGTAAAAAAACTGAATGACTCATGTGAGACATGTAAAATTCACTCATGATCTTCTTCAGAAAATATTCTTAAATTAAAAATGACAGCATATTCATATGATTGACATTGTTTTAAAAATGCTGTTTCAGCAGGCATTGCCAGAAGGATTAAGAAATTAGACCCCAGAATCTCAAAGAAAGTTTTCTGTTTCTTACTTCTCAGTGTATAGATGTGTGATCCATTTTCCCAAAGTGTATTTTTTTGCCGCAGTCAGTGAATTACATTTCATCATCGGATCACAGGAGGTTACTAGGCTAATGAGCCTAGTGTCCTTACAAGCCTATCCAAGTTTTACCCTTATTTCCATGATCAGCACCTATCACCCCTGTCCAGTGTCCAAAAGGGACATAGGTGGAACGCCTGGGGTAAATTTACGGTCACCCATCCAATCATTCAGTTTGTGTTTGAAGAGGGCCAGTGAAGTGCTCTGCTTGACATGAAGCAGGAGGCTGTTCCAAAGGTATGGTAACCTCTGGGAGACAAATATGTTCCTCCAGCAGGTTCTATTAATGTCACATACCAGGTTAACGTATAAAACAACATTAGCCAGCAGTTAAAGTGTAAGGAGACATAAATATAAGGTGAAAAACCTTGAAACATTATTAGTCACAGACCGGTTTCGGCATATCCATGCCTTCTTCAGTGTGACTGTTGAAGGCATGGATATGCCGAAACCGGTCTGTGACTAATAAAGTTTCAAGGTTTTTTCCTTATATTTATGTCTCCTTACACTTTAACTGCTGGCTAATGTTGTTTTATACGTGGTACTTTCCAGCCGTGCAGCACCTATGTGCAGGGCATTTTGTTTTGGACATACCAGGTTAACGCCATTAGAGTGAGTAACCCATGTACCATTTGACTTACGGACATGCAGCATTTCCAATAAAGCAGGATCAAAGATTGCAAGGCAGGGATTGCCTGTGAGTAGTGTGCATGAAACAGAATAAAGTGACAGTGACTTCAGACAATCCTCATAAGACAGATGCTGAAGACCTTGAATTTTCCTTGTGAAGAACCTTTGTGGACTCTCCAATTGCTGCAGGTGCTTGTAAAGGTACATACCAAAAGAGGCATTGTACTCAATTATTGGCCTGATGAGGGAAGGGTACAGGGAGGTGATAACTTCTTTTTTTCCTGGAGGCAAGGCCCTTCCTAATGAGAGATGAGCAACACTGAATGCTGTTCTTATCACTGTGGAGACATGGTGATCAAAGGTAAGGTTGTTGTCGAGTTGTGTGCCCAGGTCTCTCACCACTGATCACGTACTTAGGGTGTTGTTATGATGTGGTAGTTAAGTTAGAGGAACATCACTCTTACTGAAAGGGATGATAATACATTTTTTTGCATTGAGTTTAAGGTCATGACTTTGGCACCAGTCATTTGTTTGTAAGATGTTGACATCTTTTGGAGATTCTATGAATGTTTCCAGTTTGCAGTCATCAGCAAACTTTGTTAGTCATAGACCTTTAGTTTTAGCTTGCACTTTTGAGAAATATATTCCAAGTAGTAGAGGTCCCAGGACTGATCCCTGTGAAACACCACTGGTTACAGGTCTGCTGTTGGAGGTGGATTCCCTGGGAATACCGTGGTAGTTTATGGGCGTGTGAAGTAGCAATGCGAGTTCTGTAGGTAGTTCTTTTGAACAGACAGCAGATTCACAGCACTGAGTGCAGTTCAGCATCATTTCTGTGACAACATCATTGCAGGTGTCCAGCACTGAGACTGTCTCACAGCGTTTCATATCTGGTCTAATGGCATTACCATTCCATCTCCCTTAACATTACTTCACAAATTAACATTGCTGCTGCCTCTTTTATATCTGGATCATTTCCACATAACAGCAGGACAATACAATGAGGCTATGGTGTCTGTTAGAGTATGACTGTGAGAATTGTTTCCAGATATCCTTGGGAGACCATTTGCTGCCAACCAAATCTGTAACTATTATGAATGCTATACAGCCCATGAATACTGAATTACTTAGTTGTCATATGTTCACAACATATCGCAGTGGACTCAGAAATCTTGCTTAAAATGTATATGGTTGACATGTTTCAGAAGCTAACAGCACATAACCTCAACGGATGTGGTAGGGTTGGCTCCTTTTTAAAATGCCCAAAGTGGGACATTTTTGTAGAAACATGAGATTTTGTAGGACAAAACATACCCACAGCTAGTACAAAGTACAGAGCTTCATATTCTTGTAGCATTTGAGTTATTGCTATGTCATATAATATTTAGGTGCTTCAGATACAATATAATTGTTTTAAGTAACTATTAAAGAAAACTATATTTTTTGTCAGCAAATCTCATTTGTCATTGTTTAGTTATTCTTACAGGATGCAACTACCCAAAGAGGTACTGAACCTTGCGAAGGACAGGTGGTAACCCCACTTCCAACATCACTGTCCTTATAGTAATGTCCTCTCATTGCCATGCCGATATTAGTAAGTTACATAGTTAGTTAGTTAGTTAGTTAGTTAGTTAGTTAGTTAGTTAGTTAGTTAGTTGATATAATTTATTTATTTATACACTTCTTTTCCAATTTGGTGGGTTAGTGAAATGATCATTTTCAGCCACAACCATGTCAGTCACACACACATTTTTACACTGCTAGAGACTGTTTCATTATCCAAATATTAACAATACTTCTTGGATTTAAGCCCTGGATTTGCATATCTTAGATGTTTTCAGTTAGAACAATAGACTATCAGTCTTCCACCTTTCATTACATGGGTTAATTTAACTTCTTTAATTTTCAGCTTCTTTTGTTTTGCAAGTAAATGTGGTTGGACTAGTAACTTTTTTTTTTTTTTTTGTGGAGAGACCAAGCAGTATCTGAATATAATATTAAAGAAACTCATCTGACCTTTATCAGTAGGTGAGATGTGGATCTTTATCATCTACCCATTATAGACCCATTATAGAGTACAACGCCCCTTTTGGAATGTACCTCACAAGACATCTGCAGCAGCTGGAAAGGCCACAGAAGTACCTCACAAAGAGGATTACTGGCCTCAAGCAAATGCCCTACACTGACCGCCTCAAAAAACTCCAGCTTTACTCCATAGCATATCGCCTACTCCTAGGTGATCTCTGCCTAGCATATAAAGCTATGTCAAACCCAGAGCTGTTGGACATGGTACGCCTAAAGAAATCCCAATCCCTCCGAGCTACACACTCTAGGCACCTAAACCTTGTCACTACAATAAACAGGACACACTGGAGGGATAGATTCCTGTCCCATAGACTTCCTATACTCTGGAACAAGCTACCCATCTATGTCAAGCAAAGTTCTTCATTAGCACTCTTCAAGAAAAATCTTGATGAGTGGATGGGAAATAGGAAATACACCCTGGGGATCACTTCTTTGTCTCTGCTGGACAGTGGCACAGGAAAATAACTTTCTTGGGTGGCGTAAACTATGGAACCTTGCTGGCTAGGCTTACGTAGGCCCTTGGGCCGATAGCCTAGTACCTACCTATGAACCTATGAACCTACCATACCAACTCGGGCAGTTAGGAAATCAGCATAGCAACTTATCTGAATGCCAGCAGTTCAGGCATGTAGCACACTTTTCATGCAGCACCTTGCTAGTTTACAAAAACAGATATCTAGTATGGGGATAGATATCACAACTTTCTGATCTTTCTGGTATCAGTGGTAAAAGTGCTGCCTACTGTAGTACAGATACTGACAAAACTGAATATAAGCAAAACTGGTTTGCTTTGAAGACAGCATAAAGTATATGCATTTTATGATAAGTTTGGTTATGTAGCACCTGGGTTCTACGGACAACTTTTATTGTTCAGGTTTCTATAACAGTGTGATGTTTATTCACATACTGACAGATTGAGACAGCATCACAGTGCCAATAGTTTTGTTTAGGCCATGAATTTTTTACTGCAGAAATAGGGTAAGTTTTATCCCACGCTGTGTAACAACAACTCAGAATCTGGGCAAATAACCTAAATAAAATTTGGTAGTCATGCTGATGGCACAGAAAGACTCCAAGTCTGTGACTACCACCACATCTTGGAACTAGTATAAGACTTCCAGGTGTAGATTATGGTGAGCAAGCAGTTGTTTCCTTCCTGGGTACCTGCCTCCAGAACTGTCATCTACCTAACATATCAATCAGAGTGACACAAGGCTTTAACTGAGAGGCAACAAAGGACAATAGGAAAAAACAAGTAGGAATGACTTTAAGGACAGGATAGATGCTTGGCAGATTCTTGGTAGTCAGATTAGAGGGTAAAAGTGGAAGAAAAAAACAAGATGGCTGAGTACACTACAGTAATTAGTGGAAGTAAACAGCAGAGATGATAAAAATGCAAAGAAAAGCACAAAGGTTTTAAAGGACGAAAAAGAGGGCTGAGTTTATGGGGATCTTAATCTATGAGAAACAGATGGGTTGTTATAAAATGCACAACAGAAGCGCAAGGAATTGTGTTAGGTTCCTTTTACATTTCCAGTGAGGATAATCCAAGATATTTGCTGAAATTGTTTATTGAACTAAATGAAATAATTCAACAGGGAGATTGGTTTTACTGAGAAGAGATTTGCATGAAATAGTTAACACAGCTTGTTTGTAAGAGTGGGATGCATGGTGCTATGGCCACAATTTCCATATTGTTGGACCCCCAATATATATATATATATATATATATATGTGTGTATATATATATATATATATAAATATATATATATATATATATATATATATATATATATATATATATATATATATATATATATATATATATGGGTTTATATTACATCATCAAATATTTAAAATCTTGAATGACAAAACAATGAACACAACTACATTGAAACTCAAAAACATCAAAACAGCTTCAATGGCAGTTCCCAACGGTGACATGCAACATGAAGGGTGTAGGCACTTAAATATATCAACACCGAGATCGCACTACAGTGTAGGAAATGGAAATCTTCAATTTCTGCACAGTAGTGGACTGAACTGCGATCTCCGAAGTGGTATATTTAAGTGGCAGGGGGGGTGAAGGGGGTCGTGCACCCCTGCATGGAGCAATTTTTTTTCAGCTACACTCCTAATAGTCATTTCTACCCCATTTCAATGTTCTGCTTTTTGATGTAGTCTGTTCAATGTTTTGACATTCAAGATTTTCACCCTTCGATGTTGTAATATAAACCCTATATATACATAAATATATATATATATATATATATATATATATATATATATATATATATGTGTGTGTGTGTGTGTGTGTGTGTGTGTGCGCGCGCGCGCGTGGGATCCATACTTATGCACGAATGGCAATTTCACCGAAAGTAAAACTGTCAATCATACATTCGTGAAAGTGCTTTTCACCGAAAAAGCACTTTCGTGGAAGTATGATTAAAAATAGGGGAAATCAGTGGGGAATGGCTGTTGCTGAGATCAGAGTCCAGTGGGAATAAGGGAATATTCCCTTTTCCCCACTGTAGTGCGATCTCGGCGTGAGAATATAAAAGTAGGGGGTGTGTGGGGGTGCATTCCCCCACATGGGGGGGTGCAGGGGGGCTTGCCCCCTTGCATAAATGTTAGTTATGTGTTTTTTTTTTGTTTATGTAAGGGACTTTAGTAAAAGCACTTTTTCTGTTAAAAGCGCTTTTGCTAAAGTGTGTTTGGTAGATGTGGATTCAGACTATTGAACTTTCATTCAATAGTACGAGATCCATGTATATATATATATATATATATATATGTATGAGAATCTATCAGTTCCATGAAAAATCACTTACCCAAAGACGGGTTCACCGAGACCACATCCCCGACACAACACATCACAGACAATGGTAAGTAGTGCAGAACGGGATGCATTCCCATTTCTGCACTATGGTGCGATCTCGGAGTTGGTATAGTAGGGGGTGTGGGGGGCATATCACATGTTTCTTGTTGTTTTTTATTTAATTGCGGAAATGGGAATACATTCCATTCAGCAGTACTTATACTTACCTGTGTCAGTGATGTGTTGTGTCGGCGAAGTGGTCTCGGTGAACTCATCTTCGGGTAAGTGATTTTTCGTGGATCTGATATGGATCCATATCTATATATATATATATATATATATATATATATATATATATATATATATATATATATATATATATATATCTATATCCATATATATCTATATATACATCAGTGAAGGAGTTATACTGTATCTATAAAATTTTCTCTAGAACTGAAACCTGTAAATGTAGCTAAAACAAAGCCACTGCATGCAGACAAGTTTAGAGTAGCTAGTGTGCACATTACACAGCACAACTATCACATTTTAGCATAATCTAACCTAATCTAGTGTCAAATCCAGACACCACCCTAGGAGACCTCTGTATAACTCAGTCCGTGAGCTACAGTAGCCGCCCAATACAGGTCCGGACAACATAGATATGCAATGTCCAAATGTCTCCGTAGCCAGCCTGGTAGATATGGGCATCTTGAGACAATGTAACAACATTTAATTTATTTATTTATTTATGTATTTATTTATTTAAGTTTGATGACCAGGGAAGTCCACTGGGCCAAGAAAAGCCTGTTTTTAGTGGAGACCCGGGGAGAAAAGCTCCACAATAATTGCAAGTTACATTTCACATGTTACAAAAGGACATAGTTCATACAGCTAATTAAACATTTACAGATACGCTCCATGATATTTGCAACTGGCTTGTCACAATGTTACAAAAATGAAAAGAAATAATTCAGTACAGAAATGTCAATATTTACATAAAGTGGCTATTTTTGTTATAAACTCAATTGTAACTTTAACATTTCAAAATATATAGCTACTAGCTATTAGTAGGTTAGGAAAATATTATGCATGGAGGGGGTAATAGTATATTTGAGATTGGAGAGTATAGTACAATAGATATTAGAAAGAAAATTAGTTTTTGGGATGGGAGGGATTGTTTTGGGTGGGATGAAGTAATAGTACAGGTAGTTGGATGAGTCAGTGCAAGGTGGAGTGAGGGGGGTGGGGTTTAAGTTGGAGCGTGTCAAGGGCATTCCCATTTGGAAGAAAGACAAGATAGTAGCTGAGATTTGAAATTTATATGGTTTGGTAGGTTGCATAGGTGAGTGGGGAGAGAGTTCCACTGTTTAGCTAAGGAGTGGGATAGCAGTAGATGGTGTGGAGATCGTGCGAGTTTGTGGACCTGAAGGAGATTTTGGGTTTTGGATCTGAGTGAGTGGTTGGGAATGTAAGGTTTTAAAGAAGTAGTGAGAGCTGGGCAGTTGGCAGGTTTAAAGCTGAGCTTGTGGGCAATGGTGTGTTGTAGGTAAAATGAGGTAGTTGAGTAGTTTAAAAGCCAGTTGAGAGAGAGGAGGGAGTGGCAGTGGTGGGATGAGTGTTTTGAAGTGGTTTCAGATTTGGAGATCTTGTGGAAGCAGGACTCAAGTTTAGACTGAAGGCCAAGATGGAGATTGGTGAAAAGAGGGGCACCATACATAAGGGAGGGGAGTTGGAAGGTGGATGCAGGTGGGTAGAGGGGCTTAGGAAGTGGTTGTGCCTGTAGAGGACTTTTGGTGGATTTTCTTGATTGTGGATTGGATGTGGTTGTCAAATTTTAGTTCTTTTAGTTCTTCAACAATAATAATAATACCAAGAAGCTTGGTGTTGGTAACAAGTGAGAGTGTTGTTTTGGCTCTGTATGGTGAATGTGGATTTGTCAATGGAACTTTTGGTAGGGGAAAAAAACATTAGTTTGGTTTTATTTGCATTTAGTGCCAGATGGTTAGACTGCATCCAGGTTTCTGTTTTGGAGAAGGCTAGATGGGTTTTTGCTAGGACCTCAGAGGTGGAGATGGCTGAGCAGATGATTGTTGAGTCATCTGCATATTGGATGATAGATGAGTCTGGGATGGGCTAGTGAAAGTTGTCAATGAATAGGATGAAGATAAGAGGGCCAAGAACAGAATCTTGTGGGACACATGTGGGTGTGAGAAAGAAGGGAGAGGTTGAAGTTTTCCATTGAACAGCTTGTTGGTGGTTTGACAAGTAGCTGGAAAACCAGGTGATGGTGCTGGGAGAGAGGTGTAGGGTGGAGATGTGGGATATAAGTAGGGTGTGTGAGATGGTGTCAAAGGCCTTTGACAGATCTAGGAATAGTGTGGATATGAACTTGCCTGAGTTACATTCAGGGTTTATGGTTTCAAGAAAGGAAAGAAGGGCAGTCATGGTGCTGTGGCCAGGGTGGAAGCCATGTTGGGTAGGGGAGAGGAGATTGTTTAGTGTTAGGTGTGCTGTGAGTTGTGCTTGTATTATTTTCTCTAGTATTTTAGAAAGCGGGAAAAGGATGACAGTAGTCCTGAAGTTGGTGGTATCAGTATTTTTGCCACCTTTGTGGAGGGGGATGATGTAAGTATGGCACCAGATAGATGGGACGTACGATTCTTGTATGGCTCTATTTAAAAGAATAGAGATGGGATAGGCAATGCTGTCTGCAGATTGTTTGAGGAAGGTGGGTGGAAGGTTGTCAGGTGCATTGGGACAGGGTTGAGTTTGAGAAGAGGTCTTTTTATAGTGCTTGTGAGGATGGGCTTGAGGCAGAAGGATCTGGAGGAAGGTTGATGATTTGGGTGGTGGTTGGGTCAAGAGGGGGTGGTGGTGGAGGAGGGGGGTGGAAAGGAGGCTGATAGTTTAGCTATGCAGTCTATGAAAAATGAGTTGAACTGGCTGGCTGTTTCAAGGTTGGAGAGGTTAGGGTCTGGGCAGGGGTTTTCTTTGTTGCCAGGATGCAGCATGGATGAGATGGAGTCCCAGAATTATTTGGGATTTATTGAGTGCAAGGACTGGAGTTTGGAGTAGTGGTCTTTGTGGTCTTTAATTATTAGTTTTTTTTGCAGAGTTTCGTAGTTGCTTATATTCTAGGAGGGTGTTAGGGTTTTTATGTTTTTGATATTGTTTTCATTTGTTGTCCCTTTGGTGCAAGGCTAGTTTAGTATATTTTGATAACCATGGGCAGGGATTGGTTTTGATGCGTTTGGTTTGAGGGGGGGGCTTGCTGATTGAGAAGCATTAGGAATGAGTGGTTAAAGTAGGAAATGGCTTCATCTAGAGGAAGGGTTTTTAGAGGGGACCAGTCAGTATGCTTTAAGCATTCGGAGAAAGTTAGAGGGTTGAAAGAGGAGAGGTTGCAGGTTTGGATATAGTGGTGTTGTTTATGCAGTGGAGATGGGAGATGGTCATCGAAGGCTGGTAGGTGATCGCTGACAGGATCAGGTAATGTTCCAGCTTTGGTGATAAGGTTTGGGTGAGTTTTTAGGATCCAGTCAATGATGGTACCTGAGGTACCATCTTTATTTGGTCTAGTTGGAGATTGCATTAGTTGGGAGAAGTTGTACAGGTTGACTGTGTGGGATGGGGCTTCAGAGTTAATAGTATTCCAGTTGATGTTGGTATCACTGAGTATATAGGTTTAATTTTTTATATCAGAGGAGAAATAGGACAAGATGTTTCAAGAGTTTTGATATTATCATCAGGGAGAATATAGAGGGCAGTGATACATATGGACTTGTGGTTGTCTATTTTTAGTAAACCTATTATAATTTCAATGTTGGCAAAGGTTGGTAATTTATTGGAGTAGGGAGTTATGGTATCAGAGGTGGGGTAGATTATTACTACTCCACCTCCTTTTTTGTGGTCTCTGTCATTGTGAATGATTTGGAAACCTGGTGGTAGGATTTTATTATCTTTTATATAGGTTTTCAGCCTGGTTTCAGAAATGTGTGTGTGTTAATCCTTAAAGAAACACACACAGTATGCAAGAGATGCACATATACAATTTCACTAGAGGCAAAAATCTCGCATACAACAAAGTTGTTAAGAACACGCATTACATCCATTACACACACATACACCCACACACACACACACACACACACACACACACACACACACACACACACACACACACACACACACACCGACCTATGGCACTGCAAAGCAATCTTCCAAAACTCAAACACCTCCAAAGCCAATAAGCAGCAATGCCTATCATCAGAAATCTCTAAAGCACTCACCAAAAGCAACACCAAACATCATATATGCACCCACACCCAGTGGAGGCCCAACAGCAAAACCCATAAGGGAAGTCAACACATTACCCAGGACTGTTGTCATAAGGGATTCCATTGTATGAATCACAAATGCACCAATCGCCAGATTGAACAAGAAGAAAATAACGATTAGCTGCTTATCTGGAGCCAGGATCTGCCAAGTTATGCACACACTTAAGTCACTACAGCACAGGTGCCAGTATGATTTTTTCGGGTCTATGTCATATAATCGAACTTCCAAAATTTTGAACACCATATGTTCAAATTTGGAAGTTCGAAATATGACAACAACAAAACCTCAGAACAGCGAAATTTTCCCAGGGAAAAAATTTGCTGTTCCAAAAAACACACACACAACACAAACACACCAAAAACCTAATAAACCTACACTACACCTTACATACACAACTATCTATGCACTAACCTTAACCCAAGCCCTAACCCTAATGTCCGTCACTATCCCACACTTACCTTACCTGCACCCTAACCCTACAGTCCGTCACTATCGCACACTTACCTTACCCGCGCCCTAACCCTAAAGTCCGTCACTATCGCACACTTACCTTACCCGCACCCTAATCCTAAAGTCTATCACTATCAAACATTTACCTTACCCATGCCCTAACCCTAAAGTCCGTCATTATTGCACACTTAACCCAATCTGTAACTTTTGCACCACAGTACAGAAAATGTCGAAGCTGCGGAAACAGCCAACCAAATTCTTTCCCTGGGAAAGAATTAAACTTTCCATGGCGTTGACATTTCTATTTTTCGAACTTCCCCATTTGATCTTCCAATACTCGACATTTAGGATGGTTGATTAAATAAAAGGTACCCATTTTATCATAGTCCATGTGGGTGCCAATGACCTAAAATGTACTTCCCTGGACAATATGAAGAGGGACATTATTGATCTCATTAAATATGTGTCTCAGGCAGGTTTGTGCCTTGCAGTGAGCATCATTCTACCTTCACCAAGGATGATGTCATAGGCCAAACAAAAGATGATTGAATTTAATAACTGGCTTAGTTTCTGGTGACTTTCCAGGGTGATTCAATATTTGTCAGCATGGGAGGACCTGGTTAACAACCACATTGCTTTACAAAGGATGGTCTGCGTCTGTCTCCCCAAGGCTTCCCAATATTGACTAGAAGTTTATCCACCCCCAGAGCCTTTTTTAAGCAATGCCAAATCAGCAAACCTACAGATATAGCAAATAAAACCCAAAGAAACCTTAAGGTATTACTGCTCAATGCAGAACAAGGAACTCCACACCCTACAAGCTCCTCCCTCTCTGAAGAATATAGATAAATGTGCCATTGCCGAGATATGGTTTAAATCTGCAGATAGTACTCCTGCAGTGAAGGCTTCAGTGCCTTCCACACATTTAGACCATCAGCTGTGCAGACAAGGGCATAAGATGGAGGAGTCTACACTGGCTCATATACACAAGCACAATTATTCCTTGACTTTATTAACACAAATACCCTAGACCAGACAGTGTGCACACCCACCTGAAGTACAAACAGACTGGATGTCTGTCAATATGGAGATCACTACACCCCCTCCCCCCAGTGTCATGTCTTCACTGGTAAGGTGGGACCACAAAGCTTTTGTGTTTGAAATAAAAATCAACTCAGTAACCTCAGCAAAACCTGTAACAGTTAGGAACTTTTCCAAAGCAAACTACAGCCTATTAAGTAACAGTTTGTCAAAATTCAGTCCCCCTCCCAACCTAGAATGTACATCAAGCTATTTAGAATTATTCCCTCAGACCCTGTACAATCATGTAAATGGCTGTATAGAGGCTGCTATACATACTATAAGTAAGCCCAAAAGAAGCCCTAAAAATAAACTACACTGGTGGAATCCTAACCTTAAATGGGTATATAACAAAAGAAGAAAGTCATGTCTAAAATGAGGAAGTGCAACTCCCATAATGATAGGTGCTTTCTAATTAAACTAAACAGGAAACTAAGAGGACTAATTAAGTGCAAGAAGTCCATTTAGTAGGTCAAGATAGCCACACAGGCTAAAGCAACCACAAGGTATTTTACAACTATGTTTGAAACCTCAAAAGTAGTGCACATCACTGTACTGAACTGGTGATCTAGGGAGCCATCTTCCCTGAGCAGAGTGACATAGCAAATGTGATGACTGACAAATTCCTCTCAGACTTCACCTTCCCCCTCCATCTCTGCCTCCCCCATGAAATACCTACTAACATAACCTCCAAACTATAAACAGGAGTTGGTCCAGATGCTCACTAAGGCCAAAAACACAGCTTCAGTGGGTCTCAACACTCTAAAGTTTTTCACTTTCCAGTCTTTATTAACCATTGGAAGCTTTTGCTGTCAGAATATTGGGTCTCAACACTATCCCAGGATGCCTCCTAAATAACTTGAAACATGGCCTATCAGGACTATTTCAGTCACTTTCCAACTACAGTCTCAAAACAGGCTTTATGTCATGAGAAAGGAGGACTGCAATGGTTATCCGACTTCACAAGGGTAGACCATCAACATTACCTGGAAATGACAGACCTATTAGTGTGACTAGTATAATAATGCAAAGCCATGGAATGAATTATCATGGATAATGATCGACAAAGCCCCATGGCAACCTTCAGACACTGGATCCAACCCAGTATGGCTTTGTAAAGAAAAGATCATGCTGGACTTCTTTGAGAAGTTCACCAAGGCTTCACAAAACAGGCATTGGTGCACAGAAAGTTAGACCCAACAAACTCAAAAATTGTTCCAATCCTGAAGTAATGAGTCAGCAAACCATTGGAGCACACCAATAAAAAATAATTTATTAACTAGTACAAAAACGTCTTATTTCTTCATGTTAAAGCTGAAATGCTTTTTGTTCCTCCTGAATACAACAGGACTTCATCAGAACAACAAAAGGAAGTCTTAGTCACATCTACAGGTTTATATAGTTAAAATTAATCACATGGCAAATAATTAATTAAACTGAAAACTAGTTGCAACCTAATCAATGTTTAAATGTATAACTCTTAAAAAAAGACTAAGTTAAAAGACATTAACAACTCGTATAAAATATTAAAAACATTGGAAAGTTTGTGTACCACCTAAACAAGAAAATAAATTTGATAAACTGATAAATAATATTTTCTGTCTTATATACAAATAAAAGTTCATCTATCACTTTCCTAATTTTTTCTTCACTTCCCAGAATATTCCAATTTTTGTTGACAATATCCTCAATGACTATGTAACCTACATTATATTCTAGTACTAGACGTGTAAAAATTGTTTGTATTGCCTGGAAGCATTTTTAACTTAGTGTGCTTGGCGCTCTTTGTCTGGATTTTGTGTTGACACTTTTGTAATACCTGAAATACCAATGCCTAAAAGGGGGATGTACTTCACACCCCAACCATCCATGACCTCATCAATAATATTCTTAACCGGTGACACAGTCTTGTAGTCTGAACCATGTTATAGCCTTCAGGGTAGGGGTACCAACAAAAGGGGATGGGGAAAAGGAAGGAGATGTGGAAGGAGCAGGCAGGGCTGGCCTTAGCTGAAATGACGCCCTAGGCGGAGTAGTACTCCAGCACCCTTTAAGCCCCACCCACACCATACTCCTGAAACACCCTTATAAGCCACACCCACATGAAGGTCACTTCCCAAGAAAGCCACTCAGGTCATTTCTTTCAATTATTTAAATACACAGGAAGAAAAGATACCTTGTAATATAGTTAAACTGCAAGTGAAGTGGAATTTTTTTTTAATAAGCCTGCTTTACCTGTTGCTCCTTCACACATTTTACTGTAAAAGTCATGTCCTCAGAAAATACAAGCCCATGTGCCTTCTTTCAAAGGGATGCTTAAGTTAATCTAAACAGTTTATTTTACTGTGGGTAGGCGAGCAAGCCTTACAGCTCAGTGAAAGTAGAATAGCAACCTCTCTTCTCCCTGTGTACAGTAGCTTAAACTAGAACATCACAAACACAGATAGACTTAGCATATGCAGCAAACTTCTCTGTCATTGAAATGGCATGAAAACCAACACTCATAGAAAATGCATCTGGCCAGTGGAGGATTAGATTTACTTTTGAGTCATTTTCAAAATAGACTCCTTGCACACATTTTAGGGTAATGCATACATGAATTTGTTCTTTTATTCACCTTCCTGATTGTATTAAATTATATTCCTTGTATAATACAGTATCACTTGTTAGAATGTGTTTTCAAATTTGTAGTTTTAAACATTTTAATAAGCAATGAAACAAAGTATAAACCAATGACAAAATTACGCATTTCAGAAAATTTCAACCATAAAAGGCAACCCAGACTTCTGTCATGACAATCCACCAATATCACTCGATACACAATCTCTACAGAAGAAAAATCATTGGAATAATTCCACATTAAAATAAATCTGTAACTAATGAAGAGGAATGAAGAGGTTGCTAATGGCAACCAACTTTACACCTCAATGTTTCATCTACAACTTCAGTGTCTGCTGCCCTTGCGTTAATCTATATTACATTTAAAAAAAATGGTAAACTGGTAATATTGCAATAGGAAATGATTAAAACCGACAAGTTCATAGTTACTACTACTAGGCTTCTCATACAAAAGGAGGAAACTCAGGAGTGTAGAACCCCTATTCCTCCTTGTAATACACCAAATAATCATATGGGCACTGCGATATCAGCACTTCATCTACATGGCGTGGGAGTAGAACCACAGCCTTCTGCACCAAAGGCAATTATGCTACTAACACTGCTTTCAAATTCTACAACAGTATGCCATTTGATAAAACAGTTGCACATTGAAAATGGACTTAGCATGAGCAGCAGTATACAATTAGGTATTTTCTGCCATTGAAACAGATTTAAAACCTACATTCAAATGAAATGCATCTGGCAAGTGGAGAATTAAGTTTACCTTTGGGCTATTTTCAAATTACAGGCTCCTTGAACACATTTTTATGGCCATGCATTCATGTATGTGTTCTTTGATTCACCTTACTGATTGTAATAAATTATATTCCTTGTATAATACAGTACCAGTTGCTAGTATGTATTAAATTTGTAATTTTGAACATTTTTCCAGCAAACAATGAAAAAATGCATGACCCAATAATGATAAAACTGCCCATTTCATTACAATCCACCAGTATCAATCAATATGGAAGGACGACAGCGGTGGTGCAGCAGTTAGCGTTGTTGCTTCACAGCAAGAGGTTCTCTGGTTCGATCCTCGGCTCAGCAGGGGTGCCTTCTGTGTGGAGTCTGCATGTCCTCCCTGTGGTCGTTTGGGTTTCCTCTGGGTGCTCTTGTTTCCTTTCACATCCCAAAGACATGCTGTAAGTGGATTGGACATGCTAAATTGGCCCTAGACGTGAGTGTGTGCATGCCTTCCGTGGAAGGTTGGGCGTCGGGCTGGCAACTCGACACCATAAAACTTCACTATCAATCATGAGGGGACAGGTGATCTGCTGTGGTGACCCCTAACCGCGAAAAGCCAAGAGAGAGTATCAATCAATAAGCACAATCTCTGCAGAAGTAAAATTCATCTGAATACTTCTACATTAAAGAGATCTGCATATCCACAGAACAAACAGTACCAGAATTACCCATTCTAAAGACTTAAACCTTACCTGTGATATAAATAGGACCTGCAGGAGAGATAGGCATGTATCCCAGAGACTATCCTGTCTATGGAACAGGCTCCCCATCCATGTAAAGCAGAGTTCCTCCCTATTGCAATCCAAGTACAACTTGGATAATTGGATGGGAAACTGGAAATTCATTCCTGGTTTGGCACCTATGTCTCTGATGCAAACAGGTAACCTGTAAATGGTTCATCTCCCAGGACCATGCTTACACTTATCAAGTGTATCAGAACTCGTCAGAGATTTGGGATTCATGGCTAGGCTTCAAAAGGCCCTTGTGGTCATTAGCCTAGTAAACACCTATGAACCTATATGAACTCCAATTCCTCTCCAGAAACAAACACATTTGATAAGTTGCAAAACATGCCTAAACCTTGTGTGGAATCCTTGTAAGCTCTAAGATCTAGAAAGGTTATTATAAAAGCTGAATTTGTAGAATGTCCTTTATGAAAGACAATACGAACTGATCAGTAACTTGCTCCTCACCAAATAGTTCCCAAGTCGATTAATTGTAATTTCTAAAATGTTACAGATAAGGAGGTACTAGAGTAGAAGGAGAACAACGTTCAGCTGTTTAAAGGGACAGAGGAAAGAATCCCAGCAGAAGGTACCCAAAAGGTCTCTCTGTAAAAGGTAGACTCCACAATACAGTACGACATCACCTGCTAGCCCTTCCAGAATTACTTTCATAGCAATAATACCCCACTTAAGAACTGCAACTTGTCAGCATTCTTCATTCAACAACAGTCTGCTTTAACATCTGCTATCTGTAAAACATCTTTATCACTATGAGCTATGAGCTATATGTCCTTTACTCTGGACACTTTAAGTGCTATCCACTCACTTTCAAAGAGCACATGTTACTTTCGTCTAGGGTGTATACACAGGTTATTCTGACACTGATATATGGACAGATAATTTACAACATTGCTATTTGTTTCTTCAAAGTGAAGGTTTAACTACATGGTAGCATTTACCTTGGATAAGTGATCATTGCAAGATTCAATACGATCTTGTCCTCACATATGCTCCCTCCAAAAATGCTAATATAATATAATATAATATAATATAATATAATATAATATAATATAATATAATATAATATAATATAATATAATATTATAGTAACATTCCAGTTGTGCAATGCTGCAAAGCTTGGCAGAGACAGCTTAGCTAGTTTGCTTACTTTGTATCCTGTATGTAACATGTCATTCTTTCATGCCTCAGCTTCATAAATATACATTACTTAATGATTTAAGGACAATTTTCTCATCCTGTCAACCCATAACTGAATGAGACAATAGCTGACTATTATACAGTATAATGTAATTATGCACCTGGCTAACTCATCCTCCACTAACAATTAAAGATACTGAAGCCTCCCTTACATGTCCATTTTATGTTTTACAACAGCTGAAAATTGTACAGTTTGGTAGTATATAGCCTTTTCAAAAATCATTTGTAAACAGTTCAGAAATCTATGAGCAACACCTAAAGTTTAAATCTCAATGGTCGACTATACCTATTTACATATACCTTTGGCCTTTATCCTACTTATTTATGATATGACACACACACAAACACACACACACACACACACACACACACACACACACACACACACACACACACACACACACACACACACACACACACACACTTTCCTCTCTTATACAGAAGTGAGCAAAACCACTAGTTTAAGTTATGCACACATACTAGTTTAAGTTTTGCACACACACTTGATTAAGTTATGAACACACACATCTAGCACAGTAGCACATGCATACAATGACTCTCTCACAAAGCAACACACAGACGTACACATAAGCCCACTCCATAAAAAAGCTACTTGGTAAACTTAAACCAACCTGTCTTGGCTGCATATCACACACTCAGCATAACAAAACGGAACCTCGCATACACACACTCCTTACCTCAGCCTGCATAAAAATGGAGCTTCCTTCCAGATCAGCGCAGCCTGCATAAAAACAGAGCTTCTTTCCACTACATGAACACCTCAGCCTGCATAAAACGGAGCTTCTTTTCTGCACACTTTTGTGTTTGAATGTTAGCGTGCAATGCATGCATGGATCCTATAGGTCTTACTGCTGTAAAGGTGGGGGGGGTGCTCGCTCGCTCTCTCCCTCCCCCTCCCCTCACTCTATGGTTCCAGCGCCCATGTGTGTTGGATGAATCATGCTTTTAATTACGGAAGTGGGGGAGGGCGCAATGCTACAGCTGAAAAATGAAGAGAATTAAAGCTTGCTAACTCACTTAATTTGTGCCCTTTATGATGCCGGCTTTTACGGCACCCTAGGCAGTCGCCTAGTTCACCTATGCCTAAGGCCGGCCGTGGGAGCAGAAACTGGCATGTAGCCCATGAATGTACCTATTGCATTTAGTGACAATGGTATGGTAGTGGAATGCAATGGTTTTAGGATTTTCAACTACAGTGGTTTGGCTTTTACTGATGATCACTTCTCTTTATTTGAAAAAGGGTTCACTTTTATTCCAATGGCTAGATATGACCTTATAGATCCCCTAACAGAATTGAAACTATGTATTAGAAAGATAAATTTTGCTATTTAGTTTTAAGATTCTTATGGAGCCTCTGTTAAGAACAACGCACTTAAAAAGAAAAGTATTGCAATGCCAACAATGAACTCCACTGTGCAGACTTTTGCTAGTGCCTGTGAGAGAGACTTTTATAAAACCTTTAGTTCAAAGAAAATGGTTGTAAGATGATTCAACCTTTCCTCTGATGAAAGGAATGTTCTATCCTATTTTACAAAGGAGAACTCAATTACAATCGTGAAACCAGACAAAGATGGTGGTGTTGTTTTATTTGATAACATTGACTACATCAGTGACATGTTTAATATTTTAAACAACATTGAAAAATATATATATTAGCATCTAGAAATGAAGTGATTGCTGCTTACAAAAAAATTATCAGTACCTAGAAGATGAGTTAATGGAAGGCCAGATTAGTTCTGATACTTAAACATTTTTCATAACTATTTTTGGCATCCTCAGAATTCACAAAGATATTTTAAAACCTCCACTCAGGATTATTATGGGTGGCTTTTAAGACCTATCTACGTGCAGTGGTGGTTGACAAGGTCTTGAAACCAGTGCAGGATTCAGGCATGCACTTGTTAAATTCTTGGGACTTTGTGGAGACTGAAACCTGAACTTTGAGGTGAAGGAGTTAAGTTTTTGATGGTGGCTGTCATAGATCTTTGTTTTTGAGTATACCCCAAGAGGAGGGTTTAGAATTCTTTCGTGAAGCCTTACTTACACTTGATGTTTTAACTACTGTGAGCATTAGATCCATTACATGTTATATAGATCTAATTTTAGGTAAAACCTATATATTTTTAAAGGTGAGATGTATAAACAGATAAAAGGGGTTGCAATGGGTGCAGCTTGTGCCCCTGTATTACCTAATTTAGTAATGCTCACCTAGGAGATAAAGTGCATATTTCAAGCTGATTTTTTTTGCTACATTAAGTTATATGTTCATTTTCTGGATAATATTTCCATTTTGTGGAATGGTGACAACCAGATGGTGGGTGAGTTTTTCACATTTATTACCAATACTACCCCTTTCTTAAATTTACTTATCAGTTAAATGACACTTGTGTAAATTATTTACAAAACAAGCTGGTAGTATTTCTTCAAACATCTATAGAAAACAGACCCTTTCAAATGCATATTTGAATTTTGATAGTCACCATCCATTTGTACAGAAAAAAAGTCTAGTCAAGAACCAATTTGTGAGATTGGCCAGAATGATATCTGACAAGGGGAAATTTGACAGTGAAAGGAAGAAATTAGAAGACATGTTTTTCAACACAGGTTATAATAAAATGTTAGTTAAGAACCTTAGTGATGAGGTCATGGATGGTAAATGGGTGAGGTGTGAAATACATCCCAGTTTTAGGCATTAGCATTTCAGGTATTATAAAATTGTCAACACAAGATCCAGGTGAAGAGCCCCAAGCATATAAAGTTGAAACGCTTCCAGGAAATACGGACATTTTTCACAAGATGGCTAGTACTTGAATATAATGTAGGTTACAGAGTCATTGAGGATATTGTCAACAAACCTGGAACATTTGGGGTAGTGACAAAAAATTAAGAAAGTGATAGGTAATGAACCTTTATTTGCATGTAAGAGAGCAAAAACCTTAAGAATTTGGTCGAATGACTGAGACAGATGTGTGACTCCAATAGAGGGAATAAAATCATTTCAAGGCATGGGGTATGTAATCAATGTAAGTACATCTGTTAAGATACTTTTTTGGTGTTACAAAATTCTGTAAAATCTAATATATAGCCTGAAAAGGGCAAGTGTAATAAAAACGTGTCATTCACCTTGCAATATGTTCTTTATGTGCAGTGTTTTGCATTGGTAAAATGGAACATGCATTTAAAAAATGCATTTAAGAGCATAATTATGACATATCCAATGGCTTCACATGCTTAACATCAGCATATTTAGGCATTCTTTAAACTGTGTTTCCTTAAAACTATTTTTGCTTAAGATTTTAAAAAAAGTAAATCCCAAACCTAGAGAAGGCCTGTGGGAGGAGAAAATAAGACTTAGGGGTTAAGCTGGCAGTTAAAACTGGATGCCATGCATTTCCCAGATTTAAATTGCCATATGTAAGGAAAAACAGCTAGGACCAGCTCTGAGGTTAACTATCACTCCAGACACAAAATATTCACACTGAGGAAGGGCATTGGCCTGAAAGTTTTGTGTATTATAAATAAACACGTTTGCTACTTACGATTACCTGCCTAGCATTTTTGATCACTGGACTTTACCTTGCTCTTTAAATTGCAGTATTTCCCTTGTCCCAGGATTGAAGCCAAACGGTGCAAAACTATAATTATTTTCAATTTATTTACTGTGAGTTTTACTTAAAAATATTACTTATCAGCTTATCAAGTTTATGTTTAGTTTTTTTAAATGTTACACAAAGTTTCCAATGTTTTTAATATTTTTGTATGAGATGTCAATGTTTTTAAACTTATGCTTGGATTCACTAAACTCCATGTAGACTTTGCACAAGGCCTACATGGAGTTTACATGTGTGCATTAGGGTTGCCACCTTTTCAGCAGGCCAAAGTGGGACATGGGGGTGTGGCCAATATGCCACTGGCCACACCCTCTACCATGACATCACCACAGGAGCGGTGAAGGAGATGCTGTTATGGGTATGACGGATGGCTGCTGGAGTGGCTAGCTAGCTGGCTAGCTGGCTGCTGGAGTGGCTGGTTGGCTGGCTGCTGAAGTGGCTAGCTGGCTGGCTGCTGGAGTGGCTAGCTGATGGGCTGGCCAGTTGCTGGAGTGGCTAGCTGGTTGGTGGGAGTAGCAGCTGGATGGATGAATGACTGGATGGATGGCTGGCTGAATGCATAGATGGTTGGATGAATGGATAGATGGCTGGATGAATGGATAGATGGATGGATGGATGGATGGATGGATGGATGGATGGATGGATGGATGGATGGATGGATGGATGGATGGATGGATGGATTAATGGATGGATGGATGGATGGATGGATGGATGGATGGATGGATGGATGAATGGATGGATGGATGGATGACGGGCTGGATGGATGGCTGGATGAATGGATGGCTGGCTGCATGAATGGATGGCTGGCTGCATGAATGGATGGCTGTCTGGCTGAATGAATGGATGGCTGGCTGGCTGGAAGAATGGCTGGCTGGCTGCATGAAGGGATGCATGGCTGACTGGCTGGCTGCATGAATGGATGACTGGCTGACTGGTTGGAAGAATGGCTGGCTGTCTGGCTGGCTGAATGGATGGGGGGCTGACTGATTGGCTGCATGAATGGTTGGCTGGTTGAATGAATGGATGGCTGGCTGGTTGAATTAATGGATGGCTGGCTGGTTAAATGAATGGATGGATGGCTGAATGAATGGATGGATGGCTGGCTGGCTGAATAGATGGATGGCTGGCTGGCTGAATAGATAGCTGGCTGGTTGGAAGAATGGATGGATGGCTGTATGAATGGATAGATGGCTGACTGACTGGCTCGTTAGAAAAAAAAAATCTTGTTTTTTTTTTTTTTTTTTTTTTTTTTAAGCGGCTGTAGAAGCGTTTAAAACAAAGCACTTCTACAGCCGTGATCTTTGCAAGGCTCTTCCTGCCCCAATACCCACCCCTTTCATGAGTTGCAGCCAATTGCTGCACGAATTACAGCACCTGGACCTAACAGGCAGCAGCTTTGCCTGCAGGTCTGGGTTGGTGACGTAACTGAATTGCCTTGGAAAAGCCGGAAGTAATTGCGTCTTTTCCATGGCAATTCAGTGCGATTGAAAAGCGGGACTTTTCATGTCCCACTACTTTCACAGTGGGCAATGGGATGAGGCAGCTCAACCCGTGAGTGTCCCGCTGACAACGGGATGGGTGGCAACCTTAGTGTCCATGGTGATGTGCAGTGAGCAACTGAATTGCCTTGGAAAAGCCGGAAGTAATTGCGTCTTTTCCATGGCAATTCAGTGCGATTGAAAAGCGGGACTTTTCATGTCCCACTACTTTCACAGTGGGCAATGGGATGAGGCAGCTCAACCCGTGAGTGTCCCGCTGACAACGGGATGGGTGGCAACCTTAGTGTCCATGGTGATGTGCAGTGAGCAGCAATGTTTATTGCATATTCATGCCATGCATCATGTTTAAAACTAAATAAGAGAGGTTTTATGGCTGGCAACAGTGTTGCCAGCGAGGAAACCATATAAGCAAACACAGATAGCAATCCTGTTTAACTGATAGCACAGAAGGTCTATGATTTTGCACGGAATGCCACAATGATTACCAGGGCTTAACAGATAGTTCTCAATCTCTTACTGCAAGACATCTAGACAAAGGCCAACATAATGGGGGAACAATGATATAGAAATAGAGACATATTTGAAATATTTACCCTTTGTAAATGTGCTATATTAAACAGGGGTTTGTGTTAAGATATATTTTCTGAAGAATTTGAATTCTGAAACTCAAATGTATGTAATTATTGTGTCACATCAGTCCTGAAATCATCCTAGTGATATGGCAGAAAATCACAAATTTGATAAGGACCGCACAAAGAGATATATAAGGTAAAAATCTGGACATTCTATGAAAATCTGGACAGTTGAGAGTTATGACTGTTAAGTATATGGTCCAAATACAGTACAGAACAGCATATGTACAGTGCAGCGTATTGGGAAATCCCATTCCCGGCATTCTGTACTGAAGTTGCGTAAATGAACTGTAAGTGTACATAGACTGCCATATAAAATAAACACTCAGTGGAAGTATGTGTACTGAATAGGTCCACACAGAAAAATTATAGAAATGAACACAGGGAAAGAGGACAGGTGAAACAACCTAATGTACAACAGATGAGGGCATGTTGAAGGGAGACGGTTGTAGCAGCAAAACCAATCACATATCAATCTGGTACAGTAAGGATTGCACAGTGAAAATGTGTATTATGTGACTGTCACACAAGGTGACATAACAATGGGGAAGATGTCTATGTGAGATAAGCATCCTTACATGAATAATACAGATGACATCTATCAGGGATCTGACATACAATTGGATTAGGGTGCATATTGTGAAGCTGTGGAAACTGATTTACCTAAATATAAGTGAAATCTCAGCAGAGGTCTGCAGCAAGTGGAACACAGGTAAAGGCTCATAGATAATGTTAAAAGAAGCAAGCACAATCATGGACAATATCAGAATAATACCATCAGTAATCCCATGCCTCAGACACAACATATGTGATTTAGAGTGATCAGAGATGATTTTGCACAAAACCCACTTGTATAACTGCTATGATACATCCACACTCTATGAGTGTAATCATGGACAGTGTCCTGGCACTGTAACATCTGCTGGAGGTGTTAGGAGAGACACTGCTCTACCTGTATGTGACATTATGCATATATATATATATATATCTATATATATATATATATATATATATATATATATATATATATATTGAATTTCAGTATCTCGAGACTATAAAACCGAATCCACAAAACACACACACAAAAAAAACATGAAATTCACAACACTGAAAACACCGCACACACTATACCACACAAACACCACAACACCCACATCACAACATAAACAAACAAAACTACACACATACACAACTCATACACATATAAGCAGGGGGCAAACCCCCCTGCACCCCCCCATGTGGGGGGCTGCGCCTCCACACCCCTCCTACTTATATATACTAACTCCGAGATCGCACAAACACAAAACAAAAGCCAACTCACACACGCGCATTCTCCGACCCCTCACACACACAACAAACACATCAGCACACTCACACTCTAACTCCCACTCAAAACCCTTAGAAAACACTTACCTGACATAACACCTACATCCACACACAGCACTGCGCACCATCAAAACACAATCCCGGACATTACGCAGCGTAAGGTCATAACCGCGAATTCGACATATATTCGAGTTCACGATTATGACCTTTCGCTATTTTTAACATTTGGCTTTATAGTCTCGAGATACTAAAATTCGAAATTTCAGTAATTCGAGGTTATAAAGTGTTTCTATATATATATATATATATATATATATATGGTTCCACTTCATATCATCGAATTATCATTTCATCGAATTTCAAATCATTGAGACCAAATCGTCGAAAACTCATTTCATTGAATCTCAAATCATTGAAAACTATGAAGCAACTAAAAATAACATCCCAGACACTTTTTACTATGTTTATGCAGGGGGGCAAGCCCCCCCCTGCACCTCCCATACCCCCCGTAATTAAATATACCAACTCCAAGGTTGCACTACATTGGGGTTAGGAAATTACCTTTTTCACTAAAACGTGTCTGGGATGTTATTTTTAGTTGCTTCATAGTTTTCAATGATTTCAGATTCAATTAAATCTATCTATTACAATTGGTGTACCCCCAGGGATCTGTGCTTGGCCCTTTACTGTTTGGAAACTATTTATTCACATTTCAGGCTAAAGTATACAGCCTTTGGCTTACTGCGTTTGCTAATTCTTGTATACTGGGTGCAATCATTGAGTTCAACTATGACAATAACATACTACAAGAGGGGCTAACACAGACAAATGATTAGTGACAAAGCCACATGGTCTACCAATAAATGCAAAAATGTGTCTTTATTTTGGCTTCTGCAAAGTGGAATACCCTACTAATTACACTGGCAAATCGACAATTTGGTCTTGATGATTTGAAATTCGATGAAATGATAATTCGATGATATGAAGTGGAACCATATATATATATATATATATATATATATATATATATATATATATATAGCTAGATAACACAATCCACACTGTCACAAATGTTACCCATACCATTAATGTTGTCAGACATCTATGTATGCACTGTGTGCATAACCAGAACAGGTAGCACAAATGCAGTTGGTGTAACAACTTGATGGGGTTTCCGCACAATCACACAGTAATGTTTATGGCACAAAAAGAATACCTAGGTATGGCCATTAAGATGTGTGACAGCTGACTGTGACAAAGGTGGTACACTTTAGTTACACATCGCTGGAAGATGTGTATGGATGCACATGAAAAAGGGTGCATTGTATTTTGTTATTGATGTGGTGAAGGCTGTGAAATATGGAGGTATTATGGCTTCTGACATGGATGTCCTTCACATAATCAGTAGTTGTTCCATACAAGAGAGTAGACAGCACTGTGACCACATACTGGTGGATGTTCTACTTAACCATCTACCCTAGGACACAGGTCACAAACCTACTGGTCTGATTATAGGGTGTGATGCCTACATTATACTTTGGTTGTGTGGTTGCTTTCTTGACTTAACAAGTCCCCCGATGTTTTTTTGCCATTGCAGGTGTTGCCATGGCTGTGGAAGCAATCTTTGGCATGTGCTGATACTGTCTGTATTATACTACTATCACAGTTGGAGTCAATAACTGCACACAATCTGTAGTCCTTCAAGCAGCTGTTTATACACAGGATGTGTATCTCATCTGTGATGTCCATCACTTATATAATGTACAGGAAAGGGCCTAGCAGAAAGCCCTGATGTACAGACCTGATCATTGGACCTGAGATATAGGCCACTTCATACATGTCAACATATTTAGATGCCATGTGTGTGATACAGTAGTTTATCCACTTGGTGATATAAGTGTATATGGCCACATCTGACAGTGCTGAGTGAATACTTCATTGTGGATTTATGTCAAATGGCTTGGGCTTGTCAAGTTCAAAAGGCTGATATTATTGTCATCATGCATGCCCTTGATGACCTCACTGAGGACATCTAACAGATGTAACAGACATGATGTAGTATTAAGAACTTACACAGGTCTGTTGCACATAGCTGGGATATCACTATTGTCCATTTAGAAAAAGTCCATGATGACATGTTGGTCTACCCCACAGATGAGAAGAATCAGGATGTGTCTATACATGCATGCATTGGGTGCTGCCCCCTCCCCAACTCACATGAATGAATCTTGAAAACACCCTTCTACAGGAACATAGTCTGTGTGGAGGGTGTACAACCAATCAAGTAAACCAGAAGACCAGACCAGAAACAAAGCAAAACGAGAAACCTTTCCGATCCAAGACCCGAGAACTCTTCTCGTTTTGTTTGAGGTTTCTCGTTTTGCTTTGTTAAGAGTTCTCGGGTCTTGGATCGGAAAGGTTTCTCATTTTACTTTGTGTGGAGGGTGTGTTGAAGTGTGTATTCAATGGTGTCAGGAAGGTGTATATGATGAGTCATGTGATAGGTAATCTGTGATGTTGTCACAGCCATTGATTGTGTGTGATAGGCATGAATGAAGGTAAAACAGTGCATACTGGCTATCCTCAATTGGCCTATGGCTTGAACACAATCTCCCATGCAGGTATCATTGATAAGCACTCCCAGCTGGGGATTACAACTCTTGTCACTAGATGGGTAACCATTTGGTTCACTGACAGAAGACATACTGTGAAAACTGGTGAATCAACCTGTACTAGTAGAGCTGTCACAATTGGTGTACCCCCAGGGATCTGTGCTTGACCCTTTACTGTTTGGAAACTATTTCTTTACATTTCAGGCTAAAGTATACAGCCTTTGGCTTACTGCGTTTACTAATTCTTGTATACTGGGTGCAATCATTGAGTTCAACTATAACAATAACATACTAAAGTAAGGGCTAATACAGACAAATGATTAGTGACAAAGCCACATGGTCTACAAATAAATGCAAAAATGTGTCTTTATTTTGGCTTCTGCAAAGTGGAATACCCTACTAATTACACTGGCAACAGACCTGCTATGCTGAAACTCAGTGATGCAAGCACTGGAACACACATACATAGAAATCTGAACTTTGACCACCAAGTGTTCATACTGGTATTGAAAACCTATGTTGTGCACATCATAAGGCATACCAATGTAGTTTGATCTCAGGATTATATTACAGCACTGTACTTGAACCTCATCAGAACACTAATATAGAGTATAATGCTCTCTTTTGCATATAGCTCACCAGACACATGCAGCAGCTGGACAGACCACACAAGTAACTCACCAAGAAAACACAGTGCATGCAAACCATGCCATGATGTATGTGGATAGATTGAAATCATTGTCACTGTAATCTGTATCGTATAGGATGAGGTGACATCAGGTGATCTCCAGGCCAGTCTCTGACCCTGCCCTAGTAGGAATAGTGCACATCCATAAATCAGATATAGCTGATGACATCAGCAGTGTTTCATGAAGAGAATAAAACAATAACAGTGTCCCACATGCTGGTGTAAAAGGCTCTCTGTAATGTCAAGCAAGTACACACACACACACACACACACACACACACACACACACACACACACACACACACCAGTTGACTACAGTGAGAATAGAACTCTACCTATCTAAGTACACAGAACTCTGTATTTAAGGCAAGCACCACAGCTCAAGTCTGACTTGGAGTGTCTCAGACAACACTTTATAGCTGAAGACATCAGTGGTGTCTGGTGAGGAGAACATGGCAATAACAGTGTCCCACATGCTGGTGTAAAAGGATCTTTGTAATGTCAAGAAAGTGCACACATACCACAGTTGACTGCAGCGAAAATAGATCCACTGCCTATCTAAGTACAGAGTGTACAGAACTCACAACTTTACATAAGTCCCATGGCACAAGTCTGACTTTTACAAAACTGCAGGTCAACTTATAGCGGATGATATCATGGCATGTTGGAAAGAAGATATTGGAAGGCCTGCATGAATTGGATGTGTAGGCATGTGCAAGTATGAAAATACTATCAGTCCACGGGAGTGGAGTGGTAACTGTGGGATACACACTTCTGATTTTCTAGCTAGATACGTGTGTACACACACTCATACACAGACACACACACACACACACACACACACACACACACACACACACACACGCGCGCACAGTTGACTACATTGAGAACAGAGCCACTACCTAAGTACACAGATGACAGAATTCAGTACTTTATGCAAGCGCCACAGCACAAGTCTGACTTTTACAAGACTGTACATCAACTTATAGTGAATGTCATCAGCAGGGCATGCTGTAGAGAAAATGGTGGGAGGCCTGCATAAAATGGATGGATAGGCATGTGCAAGTATCAAAATACTGTTAATCCATGTGATAGTAGGGGTAACGGTAGATATATGCTTCTACTTTCCTGGCTAGACACACACGTATCATTGAGTGCAGTGAGAACAGAACTCCTATATAAGTACACAGACTACAGAACTCAGTAATTTACACAAGTACCATGGCACAAATCTGACTTTTATAAGACTGCAGGTCAACTTATAGTGGATGACATCAGCAGGGCATGTTGGAGAGAAGATGTTGGGAGGCCTGCATAGGTTCATAGTGTCATAGGTTCATAGGAGGTTACTAACCTAATGGCCCTACACAAGTACCCTTATTGAGCATAGTTAGATGGTTGTTGCTAGCAGAACAATTATGTGATCAGCACCGAATGGCCCTGTCCATGAAAGACCTAGATGCTACCCCAGGATGTGAATTTACAATTACCCATCCAGTTGTCAAGATTGCACTTGAATATGGTTATTGAGTAGCACTGCTTCACATGCAGTGGGAGCCTATTACAGAGGATTGGCAATCTCTGGGAGATATATGTTCTGTTTATGTCACAGGCAAGGTTGAGATCCCTGGAGCAAGTTATTCTTGTTCTATTTGATTTGCAGATGTCCTGCATTTCCAGTAGGGCAGGTTCTGAGATTGCTCTGTAGGCCATGTATAGGTTACCTGTTAGCAGCCTGCATGATATTGAGTACAGTGACAGGTCTTTCAGTCTTTCCACGTACAGTATGTCAGGTTTTGGAGGCCCTGGATTCTCCTGCTCAAAAACTCCTGTGTTTTCTCCAGTTGTTGCAGGTGTCTGGCAAGGCACAGCCAGAAAGGAGTGCTGTGCTCAGTTAGTGGTCTGATAAGGGTAGAGTACAGAAGAGCTATGACCTCCCTGGTCTTGGATGTGATGGCCTTATTTATGAGGATGTGTGCCTCACCACTATGAACATATAGTGATGGAAATGTAGATTGCTATCAACATGTGTTCCCATGTTTTGTAACACTGTGTTGAACTTAGAGGGTTGTTATGTATATCATAATTAGTAGGAGTATTTCATTGCCAAAAGGGACAATGATGCATTTTTTCTTTAAGGTTCAGTCCATGAGTTTGGTATTAATCATTTGTCTGTGTTTTCTCCTTGTGTAATATGTTGACATTGCTGGGGGACTCTATATGACTGTATCCAGTTGACAATTATCTGCAGACTTGGTAAACCACAGGCCATCTTCCTTTGCCAGGACTTCAGATAAATAGTTTCCAAACAGTTGAGGGTTCAGCACAGATTCTTGTGTTATTCCACTGGTAAATTTTCTAGCGGTGGAGGTGCAGTGCCCAACTTTGATAGTCTGTGTTCTGTCAGTGAGCTTGTTGGCTATCTATCTAAAAATGTATGGGTTAATCCCCAGATAGGAGATTTTCTCTATGATACCTGAATGGGGGATAGTGTCAAATGCCTTGGGTAACTCAATATCGGTGGCATGTCCTGTTGTTTAATTAGCAAGATCTACCATTGACAAAAAACAGAATTGGTAAGATCAAGTGTTTTGAAGGTCACCTATGTCCTTGTGGATAAGGTCCATGCAGATTCCTTCCATAGCCTTGTAGATAAGGCTTTTTTATTCTTATGGGTCAGTAGTTCTAGTTCTGCATGTTAACAGATTGATGTGCATTGCATATCACACATTTGATATTAATTTCTGTAGGGCAGGTGATATATGTGTGAAAGAAGTACTGAGACACCAGGGATGCAGTGCTTGGGAAGAGGCAACACATGGCTGTAATGTAAATATGTGACATATTGTTCGATAGAGCCTATAGTTTGTTATGCTTCCACATGTAATTTCATGCTATAAACAAGAAATGAACAGTAAATAGTAGTAATCTTCTTCTTCTTTTGGCTTTTCCTGGTTAGGGGTCGCCACAGTGGATCACCTGTCTGCTCATGATTCTCAGTGGAGTTTTACGGTGTTGAGTTGCCAGCCGAGCGCCCAACCTTCCACAGAAGGCACACACACAAACACACACTCATGCCTAGGGCCAGTTTAGAGTGTCCATTCCATCTATAGCATGTCTTTGGGATGTGGGAGGAAACCAGAGCACCCGGAGGAAACACACGCGACCACAGGGAGGACATGCAGACTCCGCACAGAAGGCACCCCAGCTGAGAATCAAACCGGAGAACCTATTGCTGTGAGGTGGCAATGCTAACTGCTGCACCACCGTGGCTGCCTGGTAAACAGCAGTAATGCTTAATAGTATTTATTTTTCCATAGCATGGCGAGCAGCAGGTTTGTGCAATGGTTGGCAAAGTGTTTGCGCATGCAGGATACACATTTCCAGTGCTTTCCTTGTTCCATGTAGTTAAACAATGCACAAATGTGAGATGCATTGATAAAGTCGGAGAGTTGGTTTTGAGTCTGTGAAACACACCTGCTGCTTAACTGACTCTGTGGCAGCAGGTGTAAATGCATTGACACTTTTCTTTTTGAGCCCACATAATACTGGGTTCAAATCCAGGTGCATGTAATACTTTAAAATAGTTGTAAATAAACATTGATAATGCAATGACATTAATTCTTTATAGTACATGCTTTGCTTTGTGTTGGCATAGGGTAGTAGGGTTAAGTGGCATTGCGCGTAGGTAACTGCAGCACTGTCCAAAAAATGACCAAGACACAAGCAAGCTCCACAGCTAAAAAATTCTTTACTTCATGAATATAAATTCAAAATGAAATTTCACTTCAACATAGTAAAAAACAATTCTAACACCACAACGGTGGAGAAAGCATACCAGTTTCATCCCTTGGCCTTCATCAGTGCATATAATCTAAACGCTGACAGTAATAAGCATTTTATAGGGCAAACTAAAGACACCATAATTACAATAAATTGGCTCATAAAGGTATGCATTAATTCCAGGGCGAAATAAAGCCCCTAACTTAATGATCCACATAAGTTCTTTATTATTTAATAAAGAATGTAAACCTTCTTTATATTTAATCACCCCCCACCCTGTCTATAATAGTAAAAGAAAATTTAGCAGTATCATGTTTACGACAATCTTTATATAGAGCACTACTCATTATACCACATCTAATATCACTTAAGTGTTCTGATATTCGCAACTTAAAGGGTCATGAGGTTTGCCCAACATAGAAGGCAGGGCAGGTACATCTGGCTAAATAAATAACCCAATCCATGTTACAATTACCATAGACTAAATATCAAAATCTTTAGGACAATTGGATGAAGTAAAACATTTTTCTTTAGGGACAGATTTGCAAAAACTACAATATCCAAATAAGTAACATCCCAATAACTTTGTTCCATCCAACTTACTTTGTGATAAAGTGTGGTCCCTATTGAACATTTTCTTGAAATGATTCAACCACCCCCCCATAGTTTTACCTTTCCTGTAAGTAAACCTATATTTTCCAGGTAACAATTTCTGTATCCTATCATCGAAATGTAATACATCCCAATGTTGACATATAATATTTTGTAACCGGGTAGTGTTATTTCCAAAATCCATGATACATCTAATAGGTTGTTTTATTAATTGAGGCGTGTCCTGATATTTCAATAATTGAGATCTGTGAATGCCATGTAGAGGTTAGTGCAGTTTGAACCTTTACACAAGTAGCCAGTAAATTCTGAGAATTGCCAACCAAAACTAAGCTAATTTACTGGTGAAACAGCAGTGTCAGGTTCCAAAAATAAAACTAGAGCTGAATAAAAACACTCATTTATTTTAATATCAGTTTTAGCACTTTCATCTACTTACGGTAGACTTCCTCAGAACACCATATCCAAGAAACAACAGTCTTTAAATATTGATAATCTTCCAATCATGTAACTGCATTAATTAACCTCATTAATATTGAACAATTCAATTCCAAACTACTATAATCAATCAAACTGTGCAAATACATGTTAATAATAATTTAAAATTATATAATCACATAAAAATTTTCAAGTTATAAAACATTAAAAACAAATACACCGAAGTGTAAATATGTATACATGTTAAAAATGTTAAAATTATATACAATGTATCACAATGGGAAACAATAGTAATTTAACTACTAAGATATTGATACTTACTCATATTGTTAGTGTTGTTAAAAATACAGCTCTATGAAAATAATTAATATTGTTGTACATACCACTTTCAAGCTCTTGATAGGGGTTTGGTAGAAATACAGTCATTTAATCCTGGAGGGGTGGCTGCATTCAATAAAATTTGCCATTTCACTTCTCTCTCCCCCAGTTTAGCTTTCACATCTCCTCCTCTGGGCTCGATTTTGACACATTCTAATATGGCAAATTTGAAAGTATTACAAGTGCCACTAACTTCCAAATGTCTATATAGGCATTATTTGTGTCTTTTTTTCTAATGCAGTACGAATGGTCGTATATACTATTCCTAAATCTCCTGTCCATTTTTCCTACATAACAACTGGGACAATTGGTGAAGGTAGCTAAAAAGACCACATGTTGGGTCTGACAATTACCCTTTTTAAACCTGATCACTGTTTTATTAATGTTACCTAAGGTGAGGGTATGATCTTCGCTTACTGCATAACATTGTTTACAGTGTCCACATTTACTTGTGCCTTCTGTCCTATTATTCATTTTTTCCTTATATGTATCACTGGTTTGAATTTTTGTTTTAAAGTTCAATCCTGTTTTATACACAAAATGGGGTTCGTCCCCTAATTTATCGTGCACCCCTTCATCACATCTCAGAATGTTCCAATTCTTGTGTAAAATATTTTTCACTTCCTTAACATAAGGATTAAATTGTAATATACAGGCTCTATTAAATTTCTTAGTCTTGTCCCTAACTGTAGTATTGGTGGGTCCATTAATAGTATCCTTATCTGCACTCAGCAAAGGCTTGTACTTTTTCCCCCACTCACTTTTTTACATACCCAGTGATGTCATTAATGATTTCATTAGGGTATCTCCTCTCTGTAAACATATTTCCTACATATTGAATCTCTGTCACCATCTCAGAATAATCAGAGGTCATACGGGCATCTCTAATACATTGTCCCTTAATAATTCTTCTCTTCTGATTCCTAGGACGATTACTGGAAAATTCTAAGTATGTGTTACTGAAGGTCTCCTTTCTATATATTTTGGATTTAAAACCCCCATTTATAGAATAAACATGAGTATGCTGTGCATCACTCCCCCTTCTTTGCCACCAGGCGGCAGCATTTCACCCTAAAAAGGTCCTGCTATACCCATTTTATAAGACCTTGCAGACTTACCAAATAGGATTTCTCTCTGCCCCTAAACAGATTATTCCACTTAATAATTCTCTTTCCCCCTAGGTTTTTTCTTTTTTTGTAGAAATTATAACAGTTCCTGAACATACTATTAGTACAGACACCACAAAGATACAACCCACTCCCTGGCTTTACCTGCAGTTGAAATCCTGTTCACTGATTGTTTTTTCCTGAGCCACCTCACCTCTCTGTTCTTCCTGCTCTGTTCACCCTCCGGGTTCACTCTGCTCCACTACCCTGCCCCCAAATCTCACCCACCCCAGGGAAGCTAAACTTATACTATACCCTGAAAAACAATCCAATCTCCGCACCAATCAGCAACTTCCTTCAATTACACCCAGCCACACCCAAACTAAACACCCCACCCAATAGCCAAACTAAAGAATTGAGATCCAACCACTACCACACCCATCTTACTTCCTATCTCAATATCTCTAGTAACTAGACTAACGATGCAATTCATACTACCAGTACTAGTACTAACTCTCTCCACTCTAACCTACACCACATCCACACCCACTAACATACCATTAAAAAGTACCTTCCACACAACACATACTTTCACCCCCCCCCCCCCACACACACACACACACACACAGACACATACATTTTACAATCTGCTCTACACTATTTAATGATAGCTTATTATTCTAGATATATAAAACACACACCACTCTACCTCTCAGAAGACAAACACTACCTAGAGCAAATATAGACCTAGCACATGCTATAAAACTCAAACTATTCTACAAAAGATGTTTACTAATCGCAGGAGACATACACCCCAACCCAGGTCCATGCAACAACTTTCTCTTACACAAACAGAAATCAGACCTACTTATTGTTAACCTAAACTCAAGAAGTATATCTAACACATTGCATGACCTACACACATTCATAGCCCACTACTCCCCGGATTTACTAACTGTTACTGAAAGCTGGCTAAAACACTCCACCCAAAATGAAGAAATTCTACCACCAGGCTATAACATCTCAAGACTAGACAGAGATGCTAGAAAGGGAGGCGGAATTGCAATTCTATTTAAAAACACACTCAACTCCAGCCTCTGCAAACCCCACTTCCCAAATTCCTAAATGCAGAAACATTAGTTTCAATTTTATCTCTAAAAAACAAAAAGAGAATCAACATCCTATGCAGTTATATCCCTCCAGGAAATAACTCCCCAATAATAGAGGAAATCTTACAATGGGCTACAGCCAACCTGCCACAAGAAACTATTCTGTTAGGAGACCTAAACCTAGACTGGCTATCCTGCAATTCTAGCAATCCCATAAACCATATTAACTTATTTGGATTCCACAACTAATACAAGAACCCACCAAAGTAGACAAAAAAATCCCAGAAACAGTCAGTTCTAGATTGGACTTTAGTAAACTTCCCCAAGCAAAATTATCACGTGGGCTGCCTACCTGATGCACTCAGCAATCACTGCCCCACTTTCCTTCTTTGTAAAAAGGTAAGCATACCCAAACCCATACTGTATAAGGAAACTAGAGATGAGCACAAGGTAAATCCACAAATTCTTAACAGTATGTTACAACAGTGTAATTGACACCCATTACATACTCTAGCACTAAACTAGGCAGTTAAACTTTTCAATAGTATTTTTATGAATGTTCTTAATACAGTAGCCCCCATTAGAAAACTTAGAACCAAAGTAAACTATGCCCCTTGGCTGACCAGGATCACAAAAGGCTTATTAAAAGCCAGAGACAATGCCTGGAAGATCTGGAAAAAGAACAACACTAGCTTAAATAGTCAGAACTATCAACAACTTCATAATCAAGCCAAAAGACAAACAAAGCTAGATAAACAAAGCTACTTCCTAAATATCCAAAAACAAACATTCCAAAAAACCCCAAAAGTTCTGGCAGGCTATCAATTCCCTTCTGAAACCTGGCAAAACGACCACCCCAACTCCCAACACAAACACTAATAATGACAGCATAGCTTCTCAACTCAACCATCACTTCACAGATTCTATTCTATCACTATCTACCCAGCTATCTAGCAATAACTCTCTATCCACCCTCACTAAGGATCACAATAATATACCATCATTTACTCTCTCACCTGTACCAACCTCCATAGTCAAAAAACTACTCTCAAAACTAAAACCTACCACTCTCGCAGCTGATGGCTTACCCACTAATTTCCTAAAACTAGCAGCAGAGTCCCTACCCTACCCTGTTTCAATTCTGATTAACCACTCCATACAAGAAGCTTACATCCCTCAACTATGGAACGTATCATATATTATCCCCCTACTCAAAGGTGGCAACTCCTATGAGCTATCAAACTACCGCCCCATTCGTATCCTATCCCCCCTGTTCAAGCTCCTTGAAAAATGTATTCACACCCAAGTGATGCATTTCCTAACCTCACATAATCTCCTCTCCTCAATTCAGCATGGCTTCCGCCCAAACCATAGTACAACTACTGCTCTTCTGTCTTTCACTAACCAGGTTAACCATCTTAGAAATAATAGCTTTGTATCTGCCATATTCTTAGATCTCTCTAAGGCATTTGACATGGTCTCACATAACCTACTTCTAGACACTCTATCCTCCATGTCCTTTGCCCCCTCCACAACTGCTTGGTTCAAAAACTATCTCTCTGATAGGAAACAATCAGTCAAATGGCAAGGAGCCCTATCACCCTTACTATCATCCGCCTTAGGTGTTGCACAAGGCTCAATACTAGGTCCATTACTATTCACTATTTTGGAACCCTATCACCTTTACTATCATCTGCCTTAGGTGTTGCACAAAGCTCAATACTGGGCCCATTACTATTCACTATTTTCACCAACAGACTACACACCTCCACACTGTATGCATCACTTATACAGTACACAGATGACTCCACCTTAATCTGCTCAGCCTCATCCCTAACCACTCTTCAAAACCTTACCCAGGAATCCTTCAGCTCTGTTGAAAAATGGATTACTGATATCCAACTGATTCTTAACCCCAACATGACCAAATTACTCATATTCACCCCTAACAAATACAGATCCACACCTCTTTCCTTCACTATCACCTCCAAAAATGGCACCACAATTTCCCCCTCCCTCCATACTAAGCTCATTGGCATTGGAATAGATAAAGATCTTCACTTCAATGTCCATATCTCTCAAACCATTAAAAAAGTACATAAAAAAGTAGTAACCCTATACAAACACAAACATTTCCTATCAGACCAAGCACAGGTCACCCTAGCCCAAACCTACCTTCTGTCTACCCTAATGTATGCATTTCCAATCCTAACCCACATTAGGAAAACAGACATGAACAAACTAAAGTCATGCTACAATAAGGTTGCTAAATTTGCCAATAACTCTGCTTTTAGAAGCCATCATTGCCTTGTTCTAAAGGAGCTACAGTGGTTAGAACTTCCTCATTTTAATTAGTTACCACCAACTAGTCCTCACCTATAACATCCTAAAGAATCTCCACAAGTCTCCAGCCATGAACCAACTACTGAACCAATACTCAGCAAACCGTCAGCTCTGCTCATCCAACAAAACCATTTTACGTATAACTAATGCCAACAACACTGCAGGAAAAGCTCTTTTCTCTCATACCATTGCAAAAATGTGGAATAACCTCCCCCAGAATATTTCCTCAGCACCATCTATCTCACTCTTCAAAAAATCACTCAAATCACACCTCTTGCATTCCTGGCTCTGTCCTTGCATCACATAAATGCTTTCCTGCTCTCCTCAAATACTTCCTACCTTCCTCTATACTCTGCTTACTGTCTCTATATTACAATACTAAGAACTCCTCAAAACTGCCATACAGGGCCTACCTCTGGATACATTTAAACTTGCTTAGCCAATTTATACTGTCTTGTGTGATGTCTCTGCTGACTGTATTGTTACGGTGGAGTTTTTTTTTTCTCCCAAGGCATATAAAACTGTCATTCAGGGCCTAATATATATAAATTAAGCTAGCTTGAACAAACCATTGTAAATGTGTTCTTCTTGTATGAAATATCTTGGATTGTAAAAATCCGACTGTACATATTGTTTAATTGTGGAGCTTTTCTCCCCAGGACTCTGCTGTAAATGAACCTTGTTCCAGTCGGACTTTCCTGGTCAACAAATGTAAAATAAAATAAATCAATAAATAAATAAATAATTGTATGTAAACTTTAAATATGTACTAGACTTGTTAAGATGTTCCATAAAAATTACAATTTCATCCAAGGTACCAGTCCACAAAATAAATATATCATCCAAAAATCTGATGTAACAACTAATGAACTGGTACCATTGGTTTTTAAAAATATATTCTTCCTCTCAAACTAATAGAACAAGGTTCACAAACATAGGGGCACAAGCTGCCCCCATAGCAACCCTTCAAATCTGTTTGTAATGTTCTCCTTCATAATATATGTAGGTATTATCCAACATTATACTCATAAATTCTTCCAACAAGCTAATTTTGTCTCGGTCAAATGATGTATACCTCTGTATGTTGTTGTATCTTTTGGCTTTTTCCTGGTTAGGGTTCGCCACAGCGGAACTCCGGTCTGCTAATGATTGGCAGTAGATTTTTACGTACCGTGTTGCCAGCCCTGATGTGCAACCTTCAACGAAGGTACGCCCATTTCACGCATGTCTCCACACAGAAGATGCTTTAGCTGAGAATCGAACTGGACAACGTCTTAATGTGAGGCGACAACGCTACCGTAGCACCACCACTGTTTGTAAATCTAATCAGACCTTCTTCCTTAGGTATACAGGAGAACAAATTGACAACATCAGTTGTCAAAAATATCACATTTTCTTTCCATAATTGGGTTTAGGTTTAATTCTACTAAGGAAGTCCCACAAATCTTTTACTATGTGTGGAACCTCATCATAAATGGATTTTAACCACCTGCTAATTACTTTTCCAAAGGGGAAGGTTTTATTTTTACTTCCCGATATAATAGGACGAAATGGGGGATCCTCTAAATTCTTGTGTAGCTTAGGAATCCCTATTATTGTAGCTAACATTGGGAATTCGACTCTTAAAAAGTGATACATATCTGTATTTATTCTATTGTCCAATAGATATTCTTCCAGATATAGGTCGATTCTCCTGTTGGCAATATTTATTTGATTAATAGATGAAATTTCATAATTCCCCGAGTTATTTAAAATATCATAAATTTTGTGCATATACTCACCAGTGTCATATAATACAATCCTCCTTCCCTTGTCTGAGGTCATGATACGTATATTATGATTAATACAAATTTCAGTGAGAATATGATGTTCTTTCTTACTCAGATTGAATTTAGGCCTTGTCTGTTTAGTCATTTCTTGGTACCTATACATTTCATCTATTACTACCTTTTCATACGCTGCAAGGGTATTATGCATGGCGGGTGTAAAATGACTTTTCTTTCTTGGGGGGTGTAAAATGACTTTTCTTTCTTAGGTCATTATTCTTTTTATACTCAATTTCATTCTGAAAAAATAATTCAAGATTTAATTTCCTCAGAAATATTTTAAATTCAACTATGGTGTCAACTATGTCAAATTTCTTGTTAGGAACATACTTCATACCCTTTGCAAACAATAAAAAATATTCCTTCTCAAGCTTGTATTGGGTATAATTAAATATACTAAAATCCCCCATGGTACATTTTACCCTATTTTGCTGTTCTTCCATGATTGTCCTTTTTGTTTGTTTTTTGTCCACCCCCCTTGATATGCTACTTCTCCCCATCTTTGTTTGTCATGTTTCCTGTAACCCCCCCTGTAGTCCATCTCCCACTCCTGTTGTTTCCCTAAAAATGTCGATTATTGTTATTACATTAATGTAATTAATGAGGTTATTTAATGCAGTTACATGATTGGAAGGTTATCATTATTTAAAGACTGTTGTTCTTGGATATGGTGTTCTGAGGAAGTATACCGTGAGTAGATGAAAGCACTAAACCTGATGTTAAAATAAATGAGTGTTTTTATTCGGCTCTAGTTTTATTTTTGGAACCTGACACCGCTGTTTCACCAGTAAATTAGCTTAGTTTTGGTTGGCAGTTTGAACCTTGCATTTAGAATAACCTCTGTTGCAAAATCTAACTGTCATATCCTGGGCCTGTAATTCAAAATCATTCTACATAGAGCAGATTCTTATAGAGCAGATTCTTTTTAATCTCATGAACTGTGATTTAGGAATATTATCTAATATATGAGGTGGATGGCAACTGGTTGCATGCAACAAAGCATTGATCTTAGGATTTTTCCTAAATACTGAACTTCCTAGGATGCCATCATCCATCACAGTAATTTGAACATCCAAAAAAGAAATTTCCTTAGGATGATAGCTGACTGTGAAGCTAAGGACCCATTTATTCGCATTTAAATATTCTACAAATTCAAGCAAGTAAGTTTCATCTGAATGCCACACCAACCAACAATCGTCTAAATAGTGGCACATATATCCATGGAGCCAAGTAAAATACTATGATTAGAATTATAAATTAACTGTTCTATATAGTCCATAAAAAGATCCGCATAGATGGGGCAAAAGAGGCCCCCATTGCAGTTCCTTTCAATTGCAAATAACACTGATTATCAAAATAGAACACATTTTTCATAAACATGTTCATTAAGACAAATCAAAAAAGTGTTAAATCTAAGACTATATATCGATGCTCCTCCAGGGCTAGAATGCCTGCCAGTGAGGAATGTTGATGTAAAGGGCAGAGACATCTAAAGTGTATAGCAACCAGTCGTCATCAATCTGTATATCATTAATAATATTTAGAAATTCAGTAGTGTCCTAAATACAAGATCAAACTAAGCCCAAAAGGGGCTTAAGATACCTAGCAAGGAAAGCAGAAAGGGGTTCTGTTAATGACCCCCTACCTGAAACAATAGGTCTTCCAGGAGGTTTTTGAAAATGTTTATGTATCTTTGGTAACATATAAAAAGTTTGTCTGGTGGGATTTACCACCATCAAATGAAACCTCACCTCCTTGGATATAATGCCCTCCTCATAAGCCAAGAGTATAAACTCATACATTTCTTTGGATTTAGGATCCAGGACTATCAATTGATAAAAATTGATGGTTCAATAATTGGCTAATAGCCTTACTATGATACATGTCTCAATCCCAAACTACCACTGCTCCTCCTTTCTCAGCCTGATTGATAACAATCTGCTTATTATGACTCAGCCTATTAAGAGCCTGTTGTTCCAAATTGGTCAAATTATCACCTCCAAAATTAGAAAATACATTTAGAGAGAAATGAACATCCTTCAATACCAAACCATTGAAACATGGCAACATGTTTATTCATGGGGGGTGAGAATGTAAAAGCTGTAAAATGAAATGGCAGTGAACTAAAGTAATTTTGTACATATAGTCTGACCAAAAAATAATTTCATATTAATAGTTCTACAAATAGAAATAACATCCTGTACAAAAACATATTCAGACACTGTGTAACTAGGAACAAATCATAAACCTTTATTCAATAATCCACTCTTATCTTTGTTAAGTGAAATTGAGGAAATATAATGCACATTAAAACTCATGCTTATTATCTAAAATATAGTTTTCAAACTTGTATCTTCTGTTGGTATGCTTTCTGCCACCTCTTCTAGACCTCCTAAAGAGAAATCAACATTCCCTTTCTCATTAGGTGGAGAATTGGATGGTGTAATGCAGCACAGCAGGAGTGCTCACCATCACTTGGCAATGGTGCACAATGACAAACTCCATGTAAACATAGAGGCCAAAAAGTGAAGGGAAACATTGCTTTTTCTGCTACTTATGTGTGTTGTGTGTAATTCTGTTTTTTGAACAGATTATAGGTGTTAAAATGGTGTAGATAGGAAAGTGATAAAATGGAGTGTAAGCAGGGGGAAGCACAAAGGGAAAGCAATACAGGACTGTGCAGGAGGGTGGTAGGAAAGAACCATATCAATCCATTTCTTCAACAGTAAAAACTGGTCATATGTGCAGAATATTTGCTGAATTTGGATTGTCACCTCCAGAGAGAGGGGTGATAACATAATAGCCAATTGAAGCGAATCAAGTGTGTCAAGAAGATATGTGTGTGAAACGGAGAGCTATGTATGTGATAATTTTTTTTTAATTCAGTAAGAGGGGACAGAGAGAACTGCTGGGTAAGAGATGTAGGTATGTGTGTTGTCAGGTAAGTTGGGTAGATGAGGAAGCAAATGCAAGCAAACAAGACAAGAGATAGGGATGTGTGGGACACAAACGGTTGGGTGACATGATCATTGAGGCTCATACCCATCAAGCTTGGAGATAGTGATAACTGAGTCCTCACCCACTGGACTGTCATCACTGTCCCCTTACTCTGCTGGCAGCTGGAGTGCTTGATTGTCTTCTCCTCCTATGGACCATGAAGGAGACCAGCCTCTCCATCCAACAGAGGTGTATATCAATGATGCGATGCATGACCCTACGCACCAACCCTGGTATTTCATGGTGAGAGATGAAATCACCATCTCTGCCTCTGCTCCCTGTGGGTACCACTGCATCAGCTTCAGGGACAGTACTACCTGAGGGCACAGTTAGTGCAGGGGCAGCAGAGGCAGTGCTGCCAGGTTGGCTCCCAAACATGCTGGGAATTGATGCTGGAGCCAGTGTAGTGGGGGCAGGCTGATCCACTAGGGCTGGCCTACCTCGCTGTACTGTGTAGCATTTAATGATGTGGGACACATGGATGACATGGAGACATTTTGATGACACATAATAAAAAAAATAAAAAAGAGTGGTAAGGTTTGGGGTGAGAGAGAAAAAAGAGATAAAATTAGTACCTTCATATGTGACATATAATGCATTAATACAATTATACAGCAGGGCATTTGTGTCACTGGTATAGAGTTTTTTTAATTTAAATATTATTGAATACTGTGCCCTCAGGTAGTACTGTCCCTGAAGCTGATGCAGTGGTACCCACAGCTTCTGACTACAGTCTAATATTGGACTCCTGCAAATGGTTTGTGTTACAGACTAATGCATGCATACTTACTTTTACAGCTGGGAAATGCATGTTCAATTTGATACAACTCGATAAAAGACCAAAAAAGCTATCTTTAACTTTAAGCTACCATAACACTTCTCTTCTGTTGCATACATACCACTTGCTTCCCTCAGTCTCTCCAATCTAGCAACATGAGCCTACCGATTGAACTAACATTTGGTGGCAGTTGGGGAAAGAACAGAAGAGCATTATGCATACCAGTCTTGCCTATATTTAGCTTTATAAGTTTTATGAGTACTCTCTTATTGCCATACTTACACAGCTGTTAGACACCTGCAGTCTCAAACTCATTCAACCAATGATTGATTGTATCCCTCTCTTGCCTGTGTAGGTCATTAAAATGAGGCTTACACTGCTCTCCAGTGTGTGGGATACCAGTGGCACTGGATACAGCCTGGGCCAAACTATAACACCTCAGACTTGTATTGAGAGCCAGAATAGTCCCCCCTGCAGAAGCCTCTGGCTATGGCACTTTACCAATAAACTTCCTGGATTCCTGGAGACCTCACCTCTGTGCCCTACTTGGTACCTTCCTCTCTAATGCCAGACATATCTAGCAGCTGAACTAGAACAAGGGAAACTGATGCTTTCACACCAATTTCAGTTATTGTGTTTACTGGTAGTGAGCAAACCTGAGCAATGATGCCAACCGCGTTTGCAAGATGTTAAGCTGAGCACAGCAGTGCTAAGCAGGGATGAAATAAATATTTGAAATAGAAAGTTTAATTTGACGCTTGACCTTAATTTGAGGGGTGTCTGCGGATGTAGCTTGGAAATATATATTGACAATTGGAATGTAACTGTGGGAAGTTTTACTGGATTATAGTGAGCTGCTATGACAATTTAGGCTGAATGCAGGGTTTTTTTCCAGGTTTAAATGATTATTTTTCTATTATGAGAGTGTAAAAATTGAAACATATAGTATAATAAAAAATTAATATTTTGAATTATTTTTTAGTATATCCTTTTTGTTATTAATAGAGATTTATATTTATATTTAAATATTCATTTTTAAAGTGTGAATTTGATTGGGTAAATTGAGGGGTGTGTTTTAAGCATGTGATTCACCTTATCTGTTTATTTAAATGTTGATTGCTTCAGGTATTTTAACTCTGAAGAAGTCTTGAAATTAAAGATGAAAGTGCTTAGTTTTATTGAAGCTGATTTCTGGTGTCTTTTTTTGCTTCCCTGGTTTGGTGGTGTTTGAATTAACTGTTAGGTGGATGCAAAAAACAATCCTGTTTTGCATTTGTCTCCCGAAGCCAAATTTGTATACGAGACAGATGAAGAAGAGGTCGACAGTGTATAATTTAGAGGTCAGCTGAATGCAATGGAAGACAATTTATTTAAGCTCAAAAGGCTTCAATACCAGCATTTCCATTCTTAAGCCTGCCTACAAATGTGAGTTGCTCCAAGGGGCCTTCGAGTCCTAAAAATGCCTATATATGGCGCACGATATTCAGAATTGTTAGCCAGTTGGAAAAATTTAAACCTGGAAACAAGTTTTGGTTATTTGAAATTGATGATAGACTTTTTTAGACTGGAGGAAGAGAGACTGATTAATGAAATAGAGAAACAACAAGAACAGCTCTACAACACATTCCCCACTCAGGTGATAGATAAAGATGTTAGCAACATTATAGATAATGTTGCTGCATATGAAAGACGTTTAAGCAGTCAAAAAGGGAGAAAGCTTGATAGAGATCTATCAGATTTAAAAAAAGGCCAAGTGTCCAGGGAAGTAAATAGTGTGGGAAGAAATAGCCAGGGAATTGTTATGGCTAGGCTTGTATAGGCCCTAGGGCTGATAGCCTAGTACCAACCTATGAACCTATGAACTTAAGTGTTTTCATGGCCTAAAAACAAGATGGATCAACAGAAAATGGACAGTACAAAAACTGAGAGACCTTTAATAAATGTGGGGGAGACCTCTTCTCAGATGGATACCCAGTCCAAAAAGAATAGTGGTAGTTCTGAAGTGACCGGAATAGTGAGGTCCACTGAGCAGGGTGATAAAGAGCAAGTGGTCTCACATTTCCAGGCTACTGAGCAAATAAAGAAGGGGACAACACAAGCATAGATGGTAGTGAGGAGGAAAGAGCCACAGAGAGTACAACATCAGGGTTTTACAAAACCCTCTTTCCCAATTCAACAGGAGATAGAGAGAGATGGCCAAATCATTCAATTAGTCATGGACATGTGAAGAGGAAAGAACTGGTAGAACCAGTGAACTATACAACTTTGAAAAAGATATGGAACCCAGTAAATCATTAATACTGAACTTATCAAAAAGCGTCTTGACTGAGGTGGAAGAAACATGGGACTATCCTTTATTCCAGCACAATTAGCAGATACATCAGATACGATAATAGATCTGAAATTGCTTCTGAGAAGTGTCGTGCTTAAATTAATGTTTCCTGACACTGGGACTCACAATAACACCCAGTTTAAGAGATATATAGCAACTTTGTATTGGCCAATAATCTAGTGCTTGAAGTATTTGGTAAGGTGTGTGAAGAAGAGCTACATACAGTCTTGGATGGGAAATATACTGGTAAGAGATTTGTCAGTAAATATAAAGAGGCTGCATTAGAAGCATTAAGTCAGGAAGATTCTATAGTTGTACATCCAGAGGACAAAGGGGGTATCATAGTTGTCATGGGTAGGTCCTTCTATTTTTCAGCCATGAAGGGTCTGCTTTTAGATGATGAGACATATAAGATCATAGATGTTAAATCTATAGAGAGCATGGCAAGGAAAATATGTATAATACTAAATGATTGTTTGATAAGTTTTTCTATCTCAATGGAGTTATTACATTTTTTAACTGTAGACTCACCTGTAGTTTCATTATTCCAAGGGCAACCGAAAGTTCATAAGGATCCTGTCAAGCCACATTTTAGGCCAATTGTGGCAGGAAAGGTTTGGCTGATGGAACCATTTTCAAAATAGAAATAGACGGAAGGACTCAAAACAATTTTTACAATATTTGTATTCTCATTCTATGTTAAAAGCAATTAATGATTATATATTGTTCACACTTGATGCCATGCCCCTTTTTACAGTGATACCGAATATGGAAGGAGTGGAGTATATGCACAGATATTTGATTAATAATAGTCAATATAATAGTAAATTACTAGATCTGTTATGCATATTTATGGATGTGATACTAGAGAATAACGCATTTGTCTTTGATAAGGTGTACTATTTACAAAAACATGGCATGGCTATGGGGACCTGTTGCACCAACAGTTATGCAAATGCTGTGATGGCCTAGTGGGAATTAGATGAAATTGTAATACTAAACTGTATATTGACAATTTATTATTTTACCATCATTTTGTAGATGATGTGTTTATTGTTTGGGGTGGTACGGTAGAAGATCTATATGTTTTTGTGGAACAATTACAAAAGACCACAGGTTTCTTAAAATTTACATTGAAATATTCAGCCTATCAGAGAGAATTCTTAGATGTGTTGTCTGATGGATCCATTAGTACTAGCTTATATAGAAAGGAGTGCTATCGAAACTCCATTCTACACAGAAAGTGTATGCACCCTGGAAAGGTTTTTAAAAACATTGCCAAGGGACAAGGTATCAGGGTATCCAGACTGCATAATGTGGAAGAAGAATATAAATTAGGTCTTGATACACTTAGTCAGAATTTGAAAGATAGAGGTTATAAGCGGGAAGATATTGACCCTGGTCTGACGCAAGTAGGAGAATTAAGAGGTAGCAGAGCAAGACCATACTTTTCATTTAGATCTACGGTGGATGAGGACACCAATAAGTCGAATAGAGAAGTTAAAATGAGTACAGTAAGGATTCCAATGTTTTACACTAGTAATATGACACAGGTGAAACAAGTGTTTTACGAGTACTGGCGTCTTCTGCTTATGCATGAGAGAATAGCTAAAGTGGTTGGGGACACACCTAATTTCTACTGTAGAAATCGTAACTCCCTCAGAAGGATGCTCTGTTACTCTGAGAATAGTAAAGAGAAGGTAAGGGAAAACCTTGGTACATTACCATTTACCCACTGTAATTATTGCCAATACGTGCAAAGCAATCCATTGTTTCTACATCCAGATAAACTAAATAATTATAAATTTAAGGTGAGGGCAGATTGCTCGACCAAGAATTTAGTTTATCTTGCACACTGTGAATGCTGTAGTAAATTCTATTTGGGGAAGACCAAATAAAGGCTCTGGACTCAATAGAGTTGTTTCCATAAAACCAGCTTTAAGAAATAGAAGTCTGCATAGATAGTGTGATTTATTATATATAAATGTTATGATGTGTATGCTATTATTTATCTTTATTTCCTAGTTTATTGGTCATTTAATTCTATCAAGTAGCTATTTTTGCTGTTGAGCATATATTAGGTACGTAAATTTTATGATTTATTTATTTATTTATTTATTTATTTTATTTATTTATTTTACATTTGTTAACCGAGAGAGTCCGACTGGATACATGTCCATTTTCAGCGGAGGCCCGGGGAGAAAAGCTCCAGGTACATAACAGACATATGAACATTTTTAATGCAAAAAAAGGAAGATAGTTGAGTTCTAAATACAATATAAAGATACATTTCATCTTGGGAAAAAAATAACAGCAGCATATAAAAAAAAACATAGGTCAGTTACAAAGGTGAGGCGCCTTGTTAAAAAGCGGTTAAGGATAGTGAGGTAAGAGAAGGGTAAATGATAGTGGTTAATCAGGTTTGGAACAGGGACATTGCCAGAGAGTATTGAGATGGGGTTTAAGCTTTTTTTTGAATTGTAGGAGTGAAGGTTCTGAGGTGAGCATGGTCGGTAGGGAGTTCCACATTTTACCTACAAAGTTTGAGAATAGAGAATCCCCAGCAGAATTATTGGCTTTGGTAGTTTGAGCTAAGATCTTATTAGAGGAGCATAAAGATTGCAGGTTAATATAGGGGTGAATGATGTTTTTCAGAGCTGGTGTTTTCTCTGGGTGATACAGTGTCTGGTGAGCCGTTTTGAGTTGGTTGAAATGGAGTTGGCTGGAAAACTCTAACCACCCTAGTTGCTTCAAGTTAGTGCAGTGGTGCATTCTAAAGGTGGAATTTGTGGCAAATCTAGCTATGTGATTGTAACAAGAAGCAAGTTTGTTAAGGGTTGTCTTGTTTAGGTTTGTAAAAAGGGGGAGGCATAGAAAAGAGTCGATAGTAGGTGTGTGCTGGAAATTGTAATTTTAGTGTGAGGAGTGAGAAAGTGTTTTACTTTATAGAGAGAGCCAAGCTTTTTATTGACGGTTTTGATGGTTAGATTGAAATGGGAGTCAAATTTAAGGGAGTTATCAATGGTAACACCTAATAGCTTTGTGTGAGCTTCTGGTGATATAGTGATTCCATTGGAGGATGTAATAGAGAAGGTGGGGGGAAGAGTCTTGTTAGTGGGTGAGAAAGTAAGTAGTTTTGTTTTGTTGGGGTTGAGAACTAGTTGACGACTTGAGAACCATTTTTCTATTAGGTTGAAGGTGTCTTGGGTTGAAGCAGTGAGGTCTGCCAGGTTGGAGGCAGTGCTGATGATAGTCGAATCATCTGCATATTGAATGCATGTGGCATGGGGGGTGATTGTAGGCAGGTCATTAACAAAGATGGTGAAGAGAAGAGGGCCAAGAATAGATCCTTGGGGAACTCCAAGTGTAACAGGTAGGCATGTGGATAATTTGTCCTGCCATAGAACAGCCTGTTGCCTATTGGACAGGTAGGATTGGAACCATTTCAGCGTGGAATTGCTGAGTGATAGTTTTTTTAATGTATGGAGGAGTTGAATGTGGTTCCCCATATCAAAGGCCTTGGAGTCTAAGAAAAGAGCAGATGATAGTTTATTATTGTTTCTGAAGTTATTGATGGTATTAGAAAAGGATAGTAGGGCTGATGTGGTACTGTGATTTGACCTGAAGCCATGTTGCGAGTTGGCTAGAATTTTATTTTTGGTGAGGTGTTCCATCAGTTGTTTGTGGACACACTTTTCCATAATTTTGGCCAGGGGTGAGAGTATAGCTATAGGTCTATAGGTTTATTAATCTATATGTGTATGTTTTTTATGTATGCGGTACTTTAAGGGACCTTTTAGGGCTACTGATGACATAAGTAGTGTCATTACATGTGTTAATGGGATAGTTGAAAATGAAAATGTGAGTAGAGCCTTTTATTGGTCTATAGTGATTTTAAACTAATTATTTAATATTGTCTTAGATTTTTTGTGCTATTAATGGTCTGAAGAAGCCATCATTATGATGGTGAAAGCACTTAACAAATTTTTAAATGTATTAAAGTTTTGCTATTTTATGACTGCTGTGCGTCCTGTCTTTGCTTATATTTCTTGGTTATTCCTAACTGTTAGGTGAGTTAAGTTTGCAGACATGCCCTGGGAGCATAAATGTAATGACCTGACACATTTGCGTGGTGCCCAACAGAATTACTTGAATGTATCTTATTTCAATTATTGGCTGTCTGAATCCTGTCTGCCAGTGTTTGATGGCTGCAGTTCCTGGGAAACCTTGTTACCTCTGCGCAACTCTAAGTGCAGTTGCACAATGTGACACAAAAATTTCAACAATGTATTGTTTGTGACATTTGCTCTTTTACAGATTCCCTGTTTGCAGGTGTTCTGCAGATGTTTTGTCTGTTTTCTGGGTGGTCCATTAATCCAGTTTGCCGACTGCCATGCTGTGCATAAACTAGATAAGCACAGTCAAACCTGACATTCATTTTTTCCATTTTCCATGTTTGTGCTAAGCCGCACATTGAACAAACACTGCCCCCCCTAAAAAAAGAAAAAAGGAAAAAAAAAACAAGGAAAAAGTTGTTGAATTGAGGAAAAGCAATCTAGTGCTCATGAGATATTTCTACATTGGTCTGGATTTGAACTCTCACTCCAGTGAACCTTCAGAACACAGTAAAGGGTCCTTATCCCTTTTTGCCACACAAACACCTTTGCAGCAAGGACCATAAATCATTCTGCATACAACCAACTGCAACATCATCTACAGTAATATGACACCATATAAGTGTTATTTGTATATTTATTCATTTTGGATGTAGTACACCAAGTGATCACACAACCAGTTATGAGTATTGCTTGCAAATATGCAGCTTTTTCTTACCTCTCTGTGGTTGTTGCTCATTCTTCTCTTATCTGACCAGTTAACTGAGACATGCAGTCTGAAAGCCATTATATATCATTGTCTTTAAAATGTGTGAGGATATTAAATGGCAATAATATAATATGCAGTTGCCAACAATTGAAGGTGAGGTTGGATGTTAATGAACAGATCTTGTGAATTGTGTGCTGCTTACTTACATTTCCAACATTGACAAAATTGCATCTAACACTTTGAAGTCTAACCAGACATACCCACTGTATGTATGACAGTCTGCATTGCTGTTGTGTTTTTCTTTACCCTACCAGTAATCATTCGCAGTTACAATCCATAAAAAGCAAACACTGAGGGAGTACCTACACTATGTTTACATCTGCAACACATGCCAGGTATTTGGGATTCAGGAATTCTAATGAGCTCACACCTCATTTGCATATTCAATGTGCTGACAGCCCTGAATCTACACCATTAAAAGGCAACCATGCTGCTAGGCAAACTGAAGGGGAAGAGACTTGTTTATGTGGAGACTTTGTGATATATCTGCACAGAAGATTACTGAACATGAGAAGGTATGCTTGCATTTTGTCAGCTATATACTGCATATACACAGTCACAAGAGAAGATTACTGAACATGAGTAGGTATGCTTGCATTTTGTCAGCTATATACTGCATATACACAGTCACAAGACACTTCCAACAGCTGGAAAGACCACAAAAGCACCTCACCAATAGGATTACTGGCCTCAAACATATGTCCTATGCAACACGACTGAAAAAACTCCGTCTGTACTCAGTGGCATATTGCTTACTCAGAGGTGATCTCTGCCTGACTTACAAAACCATGTCCAACTTAGAATTGATGGACATGCTCCATCTAAAGAAATCCAAGTCACTGCGAGCCATGCACTCTAGTGAGCTAAACCTCACCACAACAATAAATAAAACATGCTGGAGGGATAGATTCCTGTCACAGAGACTCCCCATGCTTTGGAATAAAATTCCAAATTACATCAGGCAGAGCCCCTTACTAACACTCTTCAAGAGAAACCTTGACAAGGGGATGGGTAACAGAAAATACACCCCTGGGATCATTTCATTGGCTCTGCTTGGCAGAGGCTCAGTTAATTAATCAATGGGGGCGGCAAAAGCCAACACACTTTGGCTAGGCTTATAAATGCCCTCGGGCAGATAGCCTAGTACCTACCTATGAACCTATATGCTGAAATGTAATTAAGAAAAAGCTTTTAACAGTTTTATTTTATATATATATATATATGTATGTATATATATATATATATATATATATATATATATATATATATATATTATATATATATATATATATATATATATATATATATATATATATTATATATATATTGATTAGCAAAGGCTTTACACTTTTATCTGTATGCATTACTTAGAAGTGTGCTGATGGCATGGGTATGTTTGACAGGGCATTTCACAGGTTTACATGATTGGCAATAACTTAACATGGAATGAGCTGTCTAAATCTGTAGACACATTTCAGGAACAGTTCATTTTATAGCACTTTTATTATTTCAAAGATGGTTTGTTAGCAAAATTTATCATTTGCCTGTTTTTTGGGGGGGTGGGGGAACAAAGCTGCATTTCTTTTATGGCACAAACAAGGATATGTTGCTATTGTTAATCTCCTTTTTTTACATCCAGCCTGTTATTCATATTTGAAATTGCTAGACTGTTTTATGTTTCTCCAATGGGTAATACTGAAATGCTACCTTTTCTGTTTTAGCAGTGAACAGTTATTTTGTAGTTATGTGAAACTTATGCTATTATCCTTCTGTTGTCTTTTAGGACACCCAAGACTGTAACACTCAGGTGTTTCAGTCCTTGAAAACCACTCTTTACTGACCCTGAGAATCAGGTCATTGTGGAAGCTTTTAGGAGACATGGTGTTTTCCTTCTTGAGAGGAGACATGGAGATATGTCAGGCAGAAGGCAAATTTGGCAGCAGATAGTTGCAGATGTCAATGCAGTGGGCAGCCACAGTAGGATTTATGATCAGGTGTGCCATAGGGCCACTGACATGACCTCATTTACACCTAGGAGAGTAGCTGCTGTGGCCTGTAATTGGATGGATACGGGGGGGGTCTGCTACAGAGCCACCACTAACATCAAATAAAGAGTTCCTCTCCACTATCAGGAATCCAGACAGCTGCCAGGAAAGTGCAGAACAGTATGTCCTTGACATTGGTGGTACTGTTTCAAGGACAGCAAACATGTCCCAAGAGGAGCTTCATGGTAGGCTTTTGAACCTCAATTGTTAAATACTATTGTATAGTAAAACAATTTAAATCAATGCGTTAGTTCTATTTCACAGGATTTTTTTTTTTGGGGGGGGGGTCGAAGATTGCTACAGTTAACACATTCTGATTGATTACACATGGGCTTAGGTTGGACTTGTCATCCAAGTTCTTGTTGAAAGTATAGGTAATGAACATTTAAAGGGAATAAAGTATTACCCTCTGTGTTACTATTAATTGTGATGATGTTGTCCTTACCTTTACTTCTTCCAGGTCCGTCCAGCATACAGACCATACCATCATCTGCAGATGGTAAGCCAAACATTTTTATGTCAGTACCGATGAGCAATTCAATGACATACTTTAGTGCGTGATGTTGATGTCAGGACTGTTGTGTGCATTACTGTACTGTCTAATAGTGGCACCACTGTTATTTTGTTAGCAGTTCCTGTGTTTGTTGCTTATTATCCCAAGTGATCCTGACAGTGGAAGTGTGGGACTTCTACCAGCTGATGTCAGAGTATGAGCAGACTCTGATGATGATGGTGGCCAAACAGAGGCATAGTTGGGGGTGCAGAGGTTGAATCTGACACTGAGATTGACATACAGCCATCCCCTGAATTTCCATCAGACTCAGCCAGTAGGCCTACACCTATGCTTTCCAGTGAGCCTTCAGATATTGGACAGGTGGCGGCGAAACAATTAATCAGGGAAGTGTGGTTACTGCGACTTCAGTGCCTGTTGACTCTGGCCATACTAAAGTGTGGGTGAGGTGCCAAGCAGGAGAGCTGTTAGGGGTACTCAGAGGAGGCCTGCTGTCCATCCTCCACTGATCCAGGTGTCTCTTCCTGTGTCAGTTAATGTATGTTTAGGGCCATCATGGAGGCAGAGGCATGTTCTCAAAGGTGATCAGAGAAATGTTTAGAATTGTAGAGGTGGCACAGGCTGACATGAGTGACTGCCTCCACAGTGTTGCCGAGTCGATGGAATGGATGAATGACACATTGGAATAGGCAGTGTCTGTGATGGGAATATCTGCTGGGAGGGCTTGGCATCCTCATGGGTATAGGTCAGCCACGTCATCTGCTGTTAGCCAACATGACAATGCCCAATCAAACTTCCATAGTGTAGTACTTCCACAGCTCTGATAGTGGTTGAGCAGTCCACACCCAAAAATGGCAGTCCATGGGATCCTGGTCCTGGTAGTCCTCACGAGGGGAGCTTGTCCAGCATGCATCAGTCACACTCAGATTGTGGCAGCACATCTGACCATGGACATGGATGTGCCAGTGCAACTCCTAGCAGAGCCAGTTCTCATGGTTGGGTATGACAACAATGAATGGCCACCTGTGCCATGCATGGCCCACACCTCTCCAACATAGCAAGATGTAGAGCTATTACAGAGCTTGGCTGTTTTCACGTAGACATTCACACACCAATTTCACCTGGAGGACCCATACAGGCACACACACAACAGTTATGACAGAAGGTTGAAATATCAAAATTTGAATGCCTGTCACGCACTCAAAACTTTTTGAATTAGAAAGATTTGAACTCACAACTGAGGCATACCCCCCTGCATCCCCACATCACCTACAAATTATATATACAAACTACAAGATTGCCGTACAGTAGGGAAATGGTAAACTCCCAGATCCCAAAGTGTAATCTTGTATAGCAGAAGAGTGCTGGCACACTTGATCAGCTGATTTTAGATCAGCCTCACCTGCTATTTTTTGCAATTTGACAAGTAAATTTGTCAGTGGGTTGAAGATCTGTAGGAAAGAGATAATCCCACATATTGCTGACCAAACAGGCTGTAGAATATTTCAACAAAACATTTCTACAACACCTAGACACTGTCTCTCCATTGTGCAAAATCAAGGTGAGAACCTCTACAAACCTCTGGCTCAGTAAAGAAACGAAACAAATCCTCAAGTCCAGAGACACTGCCTGGCTTTACTATCAAAAAAACAAAGAAACACAAAACCTAACTAGGTACCAGGAACTGCACAATCGTGCAAAAAAATGCATTAGGCTGGACAAAAAAATCCTACTACACGACATTACAAAATAAATACTAACACCCCCCCCAATACATTTTTGGAAAAATGTAAACCAGCTACTAAAACCCACCCAAAAGGCTACCCCCAAACCAACCACCCCTGACACTAAAGTTCCCATTGAAACACAATTCAACTCCCACTTTATGAACTTGGTTCATTCCTTAGTATCACAGGACATTTACAACCTCACTATCCCCTCCAACACAAATAATACTAATACAAGCTTTACCCTCAAAACAGTTTCCACCACCTCAATCAAAAGCATGCTCTCCAAATTAAAAAAGTCATCAGCAGCAGCCAACCTACTCCCCAGCAATTTCTTGAAACTCACAGCAGATGCTATCCCAATCCTCACTCTCATAAACAGATCAGTTGTGGAAAATGATGTGCCCAAACTCTGGAAAATATCCTATGTTACACCCATACATAAAGGTGGGACCTCCACCAAACTTAATAACTATAGACCCATTGCTATACTCTCCCCCCTGGCCAAAATCCTGGAAAAATGCATCCATACTCAGGTGCTAAATAATCTCCTAGACAACAACATCCTGTCACCTACTCAACATGGTTTCAGACCTGCTCATAGTACCACTACAGCCATCCTCTGCTTCCCAGACACAATAAACCTTCTCAAAAATGAAGGCCTGCAGGTGTCAACTCTTTTTTTGCATATGTTAAAAGCATTTGACACAGTCTCACACCAAATCCTGCTAAACAAACTAAACCAATATCACCTATCAAATTCCACTCTTACCTGGTTCCAAAGCTACTTAACTGACAGGTATCAGGCTGTGAAATGGGAAAATTCTCTCTCTCCTCAGCTGCCCATAGCTATAGAAGTCCCACATGGTTCTGTCTTAGGACCACTACAGTTCACAATCTTCACAAATGACCTCCATACCTCCACACCACATGCATCTATCATTCAGTATGCAGATGATACTACCTTAACTGTGCTGTACAAAATATTCCTACCCTTCTGCAAAAAACTCAACTAGCATTCTCTGATTTTGAAAACTACCTTACCAAAGCCCAACTTATCCTTAATCCAAATAAAACTCAGCTTATGAATATAACCAGTTCTAACAAAAACACTGATAACAGTCAATTAACTATCTACTCCGCAAATGCTACTCCAATCGCTCCAGTGGCACAGGCTAAGCTATTGGGTAGAACTATAGACTCCCACCTAACATTTGATAGTCATCTCAACTTAACTATTAAAAAAGTACATGCCAAACTGGGATCACTCTACTGTATCAAACCATTTCTTACCAACAACACAAGATCAGCCATTGCTCGCTCCCAGGTTCTATCCACCCTACTCTATGCATCTCCCATTCTCACTAATCTCAGCAAAACTGAACTAAGCAAAATTGCCCACTTTGCTGCAAATTGCTTATATAGAACTCATCACTGTACTGATCTGAGACAGCTCCACTGGCTTGAACTGCCCAACTCCTAACCTATAATCAGCTCTGCCTCTGTCATTCAATCTATTACCTCCCCAATAAGTGTCCTGCCCTTAAAATCCTAGTACAATATCACTCAGCCAAAAGGCCTCTTAGGTCATCAAGCAAACTACTACTTTAACTCACCAACAGCTATAATAGCTTTGGAGACACATTATATAGTAGCTCGGTGGCTAAAAAATGGAACTCTCTCCCCACTAGCATACAAAACACATCATCCAAAGCCTCCTTTAAAAACCTCATCGGGCAACATCTCAAGCAAAGTTGGCAGTGCAATGACTGCTCCCTAGGCTAGTGAAAATGGATAAGGTACACATACTAAGTCTAGAGTACTTGATAACAGTTTTCACTCTTATTCACAAGCGCTGGCTAATGTACAATGTATGTAGTGTACCTGTGTACTATGTATGTATTCTCCTATGTTCCAAATTTCAGCTGTACACACATCTATTAATTACCTTTATTTTTAAATTAATGTTTTCTTGTTTCTTCTCTCCACTGTAACTGTTGATGTGCTGCATACCACTGTAAAAACATGTCTATTGTAATTTGTGTGTATACTGATCATGTCTCCATATCTAAATGTATCTGTAATTATATTTCTGTGTGGAGCTTTTCTCCCCAGGCCTCTGCTAAAAAAGGGCCTTTTCAGCTCAGTCAGACACCCCTGGTTAACAAATGTAAAATAAACAATAAATAAATAAATTCTCAAATACAGATGTTGAAATCTAATTCAGGATGCTTGTTGCCAGACTAGAGCATGTCATTCCTGGAATGGTTAGGGAGTAACAAGTAGGCTTGTGAAAGGATGTTGGTCTAAGGAACATTGGTGCCTTATCTTAGACTTTTTAGTATATGTGGAATGAAAAGCATGTTGGTCTAAGGAACATCGGTGCCTTATCTTAGACTTTTTAGTATATGTGGAATGAATAGGTAGAAAAAGCAACAATCACTTTGTCTGATGGTGAGAGATTCTTTTATATGAGTTACTTCAAGGAGTGTTAGTGGAAGTGGGATCAGAGTAAACACCGACAACAGTGGGATGGCTTTTTTTGCACAACGATCCACTGCCAAGGGTTGCTGTCAATGATGGGATTTCTAGACCTATAAGTAATAGCTGGGTATCATTCAAAGTTTCTGTCTTTCGCCACTTTTTTTTTTGTTCGTTATTAAAGATCTAGCTTAGAGAGTTATAAATTAATTTTAAATGAAAAAAAATACTTTGCCTGTGGCATTAACAGTTCATATATAGACTATAGCAGTTTTATGAGGAGTTGGAGTTGGCATAATACTTAAGCTGTTTACCTCACTGACAAAAAGCACCGGGTTTGATTCTCACCTGGGATACATGGCTAGGCTTAAAAAAGCCCCTGTGGACATTAGCCTAGTGTATTCCAATAAATCTATAGAAGGATAAAACATTGTTGATGCTCTAGGCTATTTTTAGGATATGTTTACATATGCAGGAGTGCAGGAGTTTAGAGTGTTCATGTATAAGTCTGTGTTATAATACCATTCTGTAAAATCTGGTATAGTGCTCAAAGGGGAATGGGGTGATACCATAGGACTGATGGCATCAAAGGATGGTAGGGTAAAATATTTAGCTATAAACATTTACACCAACTGGACAGATGCAATAGTGAAGAACTGGTTAGAATTATGGGTAAAAGTTTGTAGAATGCTATATAAACAGACGAGTAAGGTACAACTCCAATCTACAAGGACAGAAGGTGAGAAGATGATGATTTTACCTCATGTCTTTTATATTGCAAGACATTGCCTAAAAACCCTAAGGATCACCTTTTTTAAGAAAATATAGGGGAGCTGTGAAAAATATATTTGGAGAGAGAAAAGAAAATAAATTTGTGAGGTCCTGGCTTATAGTTCTAATGAATAAAGGGAGGGTGGAAGGTGCCATATTTCAGCCACTATGTGACTACAGTTAATATTGCAAATTTATGTAGAGTTTTGGAATAAGTACATCTAATATGAGTGAAATTGAAGAACAGTCAGAAAATATTTTAGCTTGGAGAAGTTATGATTGATTTTAGGAAGGTTACCTAAAAGTGTCAGTGGAAGCAGCTTTTGTGACCTGCAGTGGCAAAGGAGTGGCTACATATCTGGTAGACAGAAAAATAGTGGAAGGCAGGTTAAAAGAAGTCTGGCATCCTTGGATTAATGGAGTGTTCAAGGTGGAAAGAATCTCCAACATGAGTACAGAGAAAAGGAAATTGGAAATACTTTACTCAGATGGAAAAAAAGTCTGGAATGCCTAGAGGAGCACAGTTGGAACATTTTGGTTTCTGAAAGTGACAAGAGTGGGGAAAATGGTGATAAGGAGGTATGGAAGTCAGAAAGGAGTAACATTTGAGAAATTTTCCAAGCTGAACTTTGGAAAAATATAATTTGTGATTTGTTTGCAATATAAAGATGCTAGGGAGAGAAAGAGGTAGACCAGGGTTTCCTGGAATTAGTTAAATAACAGATAAATGAATAGAAGGTCTGGATTAATAATGAAAGACGGCAAGAAGAGTTTGACATGGTTAGTAACCTAAATGGTGTGATGCCAGTACAAAGCCAGCAACTGTATACTTGCCATAGATGGCATCTCATATATCATCTCATATCAGGGAATGGTAAGTGGAGATTTGGCTGACGGTTGGAGATATGGTAAAAAAGAAGTCAGAGGACACCATATGAATAAGTTACAAGTACATGTTAAGCAAAGTATCACTTTTTGTGCCTATGACTTAAGGCTCGTCTTGATGTTTGGATGGGTAGACGCACATCCTTGATAGCTGTATGGCTAGACACAAATATGCACCCAGGTTATCATGTATAGCCCTACTCAATTTGGGAGGCGAGAACTATTAAGTGCTTGAAAAGGGTGGAAAGAACTTTTAAGTGTGACTACCTAATGGTGCATATGGCTAGGAATCTTATGGTCCTATGATTACTTGCCTAGTGTTGTCCCTATGTTTCCAGTGGGAATGTCATGATCTGATGAAACTTAGGGCAGACTATGCTAATATAGTATTATATTGAAAAATGACACAGCTGTCTTGGGAATTATTGCTCTCAGTGATAGGGTCATAGCAACTATGTTGAGGGACTGATTGCAGTGGACTTAACTGAAGTAGTAATGTTGGATGATGGATGAAAATTTCATAGCAAGGTGTTGGAGGAAGTGGAGCCAGTGGTGGTCTGCACTGTATGCGGTTACTGGCTTTTGAAAGCAATGGTGGGGAGGGATAAGAAGTTGATAGCTGGAGGTGGAATAGAGTACATGTCCTTGATCTGATGGATTGAGAGAGACCTAGGAGAAGGACAGTTTGCAAAATGGGAGGATGTGAGGTGTTGACAAATAGCCTAGGACATTACTGGAAAGGCATAGGTGGTTTCTATGCTGTGAGTATGATTTGTCAGGCTGCCTTGCATTAATTTACATGGCTGGAAAGTCATGAGTGGCTTCTTATAGAATCAGGTATACATCATTGTTGTGAGATTACAATGCTGGAAGTTTGATGGGTACACATCGCATACATTATGCATGATGCACATTTAGTGATTATTGAGTAGCCCTCTTCCTATTCCTCCAAAAAAAATTGGGAGCAAAGGTTATGGAGCATTCCTGCAGTGAATAGGCATTTGCAAACCAGTCAATATTTTCTTTTGTAAGGTGGGGAGCTAAGTACAAAAGTGATTTGATAAGCTTCATTTATGGGTGAATTCTGTGATATTTTGGCATTTCCATCTTGTGGTATGGGAGCTATTTGTGAGCTTTCATGATGATTCTGAAAAGTGTTTTGTATTCTTTATATCCACAAATGAATGTCATTTAATATTGCACTTTTGACACTACAGCAATTAAATATATTTTTGCCACGTATAGTGCCTTTCAGTACTCTCAAGATTAGAAATGTTCTACTGTAGTTATGAAAACAGTAAAATGAACATGCAGAACTTGTTTTAATCCTAATTAGTTTTTGCTACTTTTCTTTTCATTCTTTTAACTAAACACAGTAGTTGCAGCCTTAGGTTCCTCTTATAGATCTGGTAATAAAAAAAGAAAAGCCTCTTTGTTCACAGTAATCCACTGCTGTATTTCTGCAGGTATTGTTGCAGGAAGCCAACATATTAGAGTAGAATGTACACATTGTCAAAATCAAGTAATAAAAATACAATGGAATCCTTCTCTGAGCTTTAAGTTGTCCAGTTTATTCACAGTAAGATGCACTTTCATCTAGCAGACATCATCAGATACGTTTCTTCCAGAAAAAAAAAAACATTACAATTCTAGTTGGTTAAATAACTTTAATCAAGGGAGTGTGATGAGAAAAATGCCTTTATGGCTGGGGTTAAAGCTAAGGTTCCTGATTGGCTGATAGTTTGGCCTGCTGGTAGGAATGGATGCCAAGTCCCTAATTAGGATAAGAGTCATGGACTGGTTAGGCTATCCATCACCTTGTTAATGAAAAAGACTCATTCACAATGTTATTGTAAAAATGAAAAATGTTTCTAGTTCTGAAAACCTTTTTTATAGATATTTTTTAGCTCTTCAAAAATTATTTATTTTTGCAGGTTAATGGAAACAACATGTTATGTTGGAGTCAACATAAATAGGAACTCAAGGGTGCCCACTTTCACAAGGTGACCAGTGTCATCTATCTATATGATGACTCTATCTGAAATTAAAGTGCATTAAACAATCATATCAGTCACCCTGCTAGACAGGGGTCCAGGGAAGTAAATAGCATGGAAAGAAATAGCCAGGGAATTGTTATGGCTAGGCTTGTAGAGGCCCTAGGGCCGATAGCCTAGTACCAACCTATGAACCTATGAACCTGAAAACTGCAAAATAAGAGTGCCCGTTTTATTGGGCTGGAGTTAACTAATGGAAAGATCTATCAAATATTAAAATAAACACTATCACTCCAGAATAGAAGAGATTCTTCAGATTAATGGAACTAGCTCAGTAGAAAGGAAACCTACAATAATCAGAGATTCAAAAATCAAAAATACAATTTGGCATTAGGAAACTGTGGTGGGTGAGTGTCACAACATGTAAGCCAGCATTGCCTGGAATGGTTTGTGACAAAAGGAGGTACACCAGCACAGCTAGCTGGAATTTTGTAAATAATTATATATAATTTGTGAATATCAGACTGATTCATACAGGATGCTGTTGTTTCACATGTATTAGAACTGTATGTCATGTGTATATCAAACTGATTTATACAGGTGTTTGTGTTGAAAAGGTATTTGTAAAGTGCTTGTGTTTGAAATGTGTGCACAGTGTGCCTTACCAGAGAGAACAGAAATGTATATGCACTGTTTAACGGTTTGAATGTATATGTTTTAACAGAGGAAACTGGGGGGTTAAAATCAGTCCTGCAAACTTTAGAAAAATATCTGAAATTAAATCACTTTATAGGCTAGGCCATAAAGATGTTATTTCCCAGGTATCAATGCAGCCATAGACACAACATATATACTAGGAAGTTTTCTGTATTTTCTTTGGGGTGAACTAATCACTTCTCTGGAAGCATAGAGGCATGCAATTGTTTATGACTTTCAGCACCTGCTACAGACCAGAGCAAAAGCCCTTGTGTGTGTATTTTTATGGGTAGATGCTAAATACTGCCAGCTGCCAGAAATGGAGGTTTGCATAAGAACTAGAAGTCATATGACCAGAAATTATGTCATTCTGCAAGCTATGCCAGCAGTAATAGTTGAGATATTATTTTGTGAAGTCTCTTAGTGATACAGAACATTCTGCATTCTGTCTTGGGCCTGATAACAACAAGAAGGACTACTTACCACATTATCTTCCTTGCTCTGTTAAGTATGTTATTAGGGTATAGTAACTCTCTTAGATACAGTCAGGAATATAGTGAAGCTTAGCTTAGATACTATTTTTCATTATTTGTCTGAGCCTGTCCTGCAAATCTTTCTTGTTCTTTTATTATGTATTATTAAATATACGTAAATCTTTCATTGTGGCTGATCTTTGTAAAGATATTTAAGTTTTGAGAGTACTTGCATATTTATTTGGCAACACTATGTGGGTCACTCCTAATAACATTGCTCTTGGTTAAACTACCATTGTATTAATATTAATTTCACTCAGAATATTGGGTACCCTTGGAAGAGCCTTAAGGTAGCTTGAGAGGGGTCCTGGTGGCAGTGGTAACTACCTTATAGTCGGAAACAAAAAGGGGCATAGCTAGTAAACCTGTGCCAGTCTTTCCTGTGTGTGTGTGTGTGTGTGTGTGTGTGTGTGTGTGTGTGTGTGTGTGTGTGTGTGTGTGTGTGTGCGTGTTTGAGTGTGCGTGTGTGTGTGTGTGTGTGTGTGTGTGTGTGTGTGTGTGTGTGTATGTATGTGTATATGTATGTGTAAAACAAATATCCAAGAGTGTGTGTGTCAGCTACTTGGGCAGGGACTCTCTGGACAGAGAGAGTGTTGGAGGACTTGGCTTGGAACCTTGACTAAGGACTCAACTCTATAGCTGTGCCAGCAGGGAGTCTTACTGGGGATCTGGAGAAAGAGGGAAACCAGCCCTGGACTGGCTGTGATCTCTATGTGCTCTTAAGGGAAAATGCACGTAATGCAGAGAGCTGCATCTGGAAATACTTTGTGTGTATTTGTTATCCTCCCAGTGAACGTCACCCTCACAGGTGTCAGTGGTGAGGATTGAGGCTCCTTAATTACTGGTCAAGTGGTGGATTGTCACATGGGTGAACAGATTGTTTTTGCTTACACCAATGTGGCTGGCTAGATTTACCTATAAAACAATGCAAAATCTATTGGTGTGTATCTATTAAAAAAACAAACAAAAAATAATAATCTATAAGCAATGATTGCCCCTGTGGCAGTTACTTCAGTTAATCTTGAAGTAGTCAGTATATGAGGATGGGGGTGATCAGTCTCTCACTTCCTTGTGCCAGTTACCAGCTTACCACACCTGATAACCAGGCCACCACTTTTCTGCATATGGAGGATACTGTCTCAGATGTAAAGGTTTGGGATCAGACCAAAAATGCATAACAAGCCACAGATGATGTCCCTTTCTATTTGAATTAATAGATTAACCTATGGTTAAATTTGTTGAGCTAGTGGACACTCTTTATTGAGAATCTAAAGTTGAGATGTAGTTTATTGCATGCGTTCAACCTTACTTGCAATTCCAGTGTTCCTTTTCTAACAGAATACATTGTTTATTCCCATCTGGAGGCAAGCCCACAATTTTCTCAAGGACATGAAATTTAAACCTAGAGTGATCTGTCATCTGATTGAAATGTTTTTCTAGAACATTTCTATTAATCCTATGTCTAATATCAGAAAAAAATAATGTAAAATATGTATTTTTAGTCTGTTAATGGTTTTCCCACCATAAAATGTTTCACATTTTGTGAACTGAACTCTGGATATTTCTATTTCTGTTACAGTTGGCTTTAAACCTACTATATTTTTTACTTAGCACTTGGGCAAGTGCAATGGCTTGTTTTGCTCATGTGATCACAAAATAAGCAATTTTGGGCTTGTCATTTCAAAGTTCTATTTTCTGTGGGATCCACTGTGTCCTTGTTAGACTCAACATAGTCCCTTTTTTAAATCAACCTAGGTCCCAGTTCTAAGATTTTAGTAATTTGTTATTGTTGATCATGTCCCAGTTTTTTTTCATAATCTTATGGATAAATGAGTGGTTAAGAGTGAAGGTAATGGTCATGCTATATTTTCTTGCTTTATTTTTGGGGTCTTTATAAAAGTTGGCAAAGACCGGCTGGATTCTCTTAACAGGTTCAAGAACAACCATGTTTCCATGGGTCATAATATCTGTAATATAGTCTAATATAGAGTGCAGCAGTCTTGCTTCACAGCTAAAAGCTACAATGTCTCTTTCTAGGTTAAGATTCACAATAAAGTCATTCATCTCTTTTGAAATGCTTGCTATGTGCATTCTTTGGGACTTTATTATGATTCCATTTTGTGATCTGTGAGTGCATGCTGTTGAAGTGTAAAAGCATATTTATCAGATTGCTTCGTTCTTCCAGACTTTGGATTTTTGGTTATTAGTTCACATTTGGTCTGGATTCTGCTTTTTTCGTTATATTTATCCAGATCCAGGAACTCTAGTTTTTCTTTGCTCTAGTGAATGGTAAACCTAAGCAAGTTGGTGGACTTATTGATGTAGTCAAAGAACCCTAACCTTCATTGTCTGTGTATAAGATAAAAATGTCATCAATAAAGCATAGGTAACAAACAATGCTAGGCTGAAAGTCTGAGTTATAGAAATTCTTTGTTCCCTCATTAGGCCAATCATTGAGTACAATGCCCCATTTGGCATGTACCTCACTAGACACCTGCAACAACTGGAGAGATCGCAAATGTCCTTCACAAAGAGGATCCTAGGCCTTAAACACTTGTCCTATATGGACAGACTCAAAAATCTCCAACTATTCTCTGTCTCATATCGCCTTCTTAGAGGCGATCTCTGCTTGACTTACAAAGCCATGTCTGACCCAGTTCTGTTAGAAATGCTACATCTAAAGAAATCCCAATCCTTCCACACCACACTCTCCAGAGACTTCAACCTCATTACCACAATCAACAGA
>NC_056749.1:103028884-103073884 GCF_019279795.1 Protopterus annectens | reverse complement strand
TCCCAAATTCCCAGATTTATTGTTAATATGTTAGTACTAGGCTAGCTGCCCTTCTGGGCCATTTTAAGCCTAGCCAATTTCTCTCAAAGCTGAGAATCAAACCATGTACCTTGTATTGTGAGACAAGCACTGCAACCATTATGCCAACCCCCAACTCAAAACATAGAAACTTCCACTTCAACTAATCAAATATAGAAAGTGGTCCTTCATTTTTTTCTTTTCCTTGCAAGTTACTTTGAGTGGTGTTTATGCTGGTTTGAAAAGGGATTTGGTCAAAGGTTAGTAAGTAGTAAGATGTCACTTCTGCCATCAAGGTGAGGTCAGCATTCTACCACACTGCCTGCATTGGTGTGAAATGTGGCATGAATATAACTTCTGGTTCAAAGTGAGACACGAGCCTTCTGCCAAACTTCCAAAAAAGTATTAATTGTTTAATGTGTTCTGGTTGAATCTTAAAAATTGTTATTATGTTACTATAAAGGTGATCACACTGCCTATCATTATTGTGTTGGGTACTAAGGAGTTTTAGTGGCAATATGCTCTGATCCAAATTTGTCATAAAAATTTGCATCTGAACTGAATTTCCTCTTTTAGCACTATCCTACTCCAGTTACCAAGGATGTATCACCAACCTGCCCGCATCTTTGGTTCAGAAAATTCTGGCCCAATCATACTAAGGAAAAATAAATCATGCATTCTGCACACAAAACATATACTTACCCACAAAAAACAGCATTACCCACTGAAATCAACCCCTCCCCCCAAAAGGGAATTGAACATTATTAAAGAGAAAAATCTAAAATAAAGCAAAATAAAATAAAATAAACCACAAATTGCAACTAGCAGACAAAAAGAGACCACTAGGAAAACAGAAGGCATTCTAAAAATCAACTGAATATAAAAAACTACAAAATACAACATAACACTATGCTAAATAATGCATAAGATATTGCCTGTTATAAAATAATTAAAATGACCCAATAATTAGAGTAGAACGCCAATGAGCCACCCATTCATAAAAGTCTGTCATAGTTAAATAAATCCATATTACAGGGGCAACTTGTACACTTACTGTATCCCACTGAAATGAAAATGAGCAAGAATTTAAAGTAAAACAGCAGGAAAATTGATAAATGGAATATGTACAGATCTAGTTTGTGTACCTTATCTCGGAATGAAGGACGAGAGAATTCAGTTTCATGACGCATGGCTTCTCCACTCATCATGAAATTCATTCATAAGACCTAAATTACTAGATATTTCATGTATCACACATGCCAGACTGCACCATACATGAAATAACTTGAACTGTAGTTTTATGGAACAGTTTTCATTCTAAGTGACAAAAATCTAACAAAACAAGATATTTTGGCTGTCGACAGACTGAAAAAAGTGTATCTCAAGGGGAAGAGGGAATCTCGAACATCTGTCTTCTCACTTCTTTTTGCAGTTGAAAGTCCCTCTGCACACCTTGATGTGGGGGGCAAGCCCCCCCCACTCAAAACTTACAAATCCCAATCCTGAGATTGCCATACCTTGTAGAAAAGGGAATATTCAAGGAAATGGCCATTTTGGACTTGGTATACCAAGTCCATAATTTCAGCCATTCAGTCCCTGTGTTTCAGGACTCTCTTGTGGGATACAAACGTGGTTATCAATATTTCATGAAAAAGAAATCCCCTGTGTTTTTTACTTAACCACTTTCTTTTTATTTTAAGTTGGAATAAATTTCCAACTGATTTTAATGGGTAGTTGCCTATGTTAATATTGAATAGCACTTTAGATTTGCACAGGAGTTAACAAAATGACTGCCTTGTGAATGGCTTTCTTCTTTAGTTTTATGGTACTTTATTATCATTTTTGCAGTGTCAGTTAATTTTTTATGTGTTTTATTAGTTTTATTTATTAGTTATAGTTTTTATTTAGTTAAATTTTAGTTTACTTTGGGGTGCGTTTTGCTGTCAATGCAATTTTCCATTTTCTACTTGCAGTCAATATTTTATTATTTATTCTCTTATAATATTTTTTTATTCTGATATGAATATGTTTTATTTGTAGGGAGCTGATTTAAATTGATAATGCCGGTTTTGTCTGTGTATACTGTTTGTACAATATGAAAAGTTAATTTTTTATGTTATATATGAGAAATATGATCCTGTAAAAGTTATTTAGTACATAGATGGATCTACAATAGTCTACTCTGTTTCTCAAACATCTGATGACAGCAGCAATTTTCATAAAAGCTCCAATAAAAATCATGACTGGACAACTCTGATCTTATACTAAATTATAGTATAACCAGTCTTTATTTCTAGACCCCAAAATGAATCACAGAGATTTCAGTTCTGTATGCTGACATGTATCAGTGGAAAATAAAATATTTTTTCCTGCCAAGCTTCTGGGATCCATTCCTGAAACAACATTTAAAATTTATGCCAAAATTAAACTTTGTTATATCCTGTAATAGTGTGTACTGAAATGCAAAAGCAAGAAGGTTATTTCTTTTCTGTTATTGACATTTCATTATGTTGTCACTTCTAGGTTGTAGTCTGTGGCTTTGTTTCTGTTTTACTAGACTTGAAAAAGAAGAAAGTGAGTTTTATTTATCACTTTTTCTATGTTCATGTTTTGTGTGTACATATATATATATATATATATATATATATATATATATATATATAGGGATCTACTTTATAACCTCAAAAATTCTAAACTTCAAAAAACATTTTTATGTTTTTGCAGGGGGGCTTGCTGCATTGTATGACAATCTCTAGTCAAACCTTTTGACATTTCAAAACTTTGATCTTATGGTCTTGAACATTTGCAGTTCAAAGTTTTGACATTTGTGAGGGGAATCCATATAAATATATATATATATATATATATATATATATATATATATATATATAAACACACATATAAAGTTTTGCTATTTTAAAGGGTTGTTCTCAGCTTGGAGATGAAAGTGGGTTTGTATTCCTGCAAAAAAGAACTTAGGTGAGATCTAGATGTTTTAAATTCATGTACTCATGTATCAGTTAAATGACACATGACTATTCATAGGGGATCTGAAGCTCAACCTACATATCGTTCTATGCTTTACTGAGCAAAACAGCAAACCAATAAACACAGGACTGATAATGTAACTGTTAAGCAATTTTATCTGTTTATTATCAGAGTTCATCAGAGCAGAGCAAATGAGCTCATAAAAAAACATAAAAATAAATTTAAAAAAGCAATTGAAGTAAGTCACGTGTAAAAATCATTATCATGTGTATGATGTAAGAGCTAAAGCACTTAAAGCAGAACTTTTTTGAGCTTCCAACCTATGCTGCTATTTCAATTCTCATTTTTCCAAAATAAATTTAAAATACCCCTCTTATTGTTGCAATTACTTCACTCAAAACAAAAAAATATATACATTTTTTGAAAATTTAAACAAACAGGTCTGTACTAATATAATACCTTTTATATGTGCTTCTTATTTAAAGTATGCTGTTGTTCATAGTTTATCTGTTTTAAGTTTATCAGGTTTTCAGTAATGCAAAGAGGCTGATAAGTATCAGAGCTTGCTAGACGACTGCTCGTTTGGAAGTACACGTGGAATGCTTTTACTATGAATAGTTCTTCCATAGCCAGCTACTGACAAATAAAATCCTTTGTTGATGAGTATTCCATAAATATGGAACACATAATGAAAAGTGTCTTCATTTTTGAGCTGTCATTGTTCTTCTCTAAAATATCTTCAAAATGCATGTTTATATAATAACAAAAAGTGATTGATTACCTGTCATTTGGGAAAAATTCTGAATTACCTTTCAAATGCTCCAGCATTTATAAATTATACTTTTGATGGCTTTCACATCTATGCTGCCACTTATGAACAGTTTGTTGTGTCCCTTCATCTTAAAATAAGTTACAAAAAGGCACTTTTTTCCAAAAATAAAATCTCCCTAAAGTTAACATCTTCTGAAATTTGCCTCAAAGCTCTAAATGCTAGATTCCTAACCACTTTTGTCTAAACTCAGAACACACACACACGCGCACACACACACACACACACACACACACACACACACACACACACACACACACACACACACACACACACACACACATACACACTCACATATATATCTATATATATTTCAGGCATGGGTGATGATATCATTTTAGTCTGCCAGTATACCAAAACATTCATTCCCATAATAAGTGCCCAATTTGTTCTTGTTAGTATCTAAAATAGTACTTGGCTTCCTTTAATTTAATTTAATTAAATGTGTCTACCAAAAGCATCAGCTACTGTCTCAGAGAACCAGTTAGTAGATCTATCATTCTATATAATCTTCCTTTTTAATTTCTCCAAGTCTTTTAGGTTTCTAATACCATGATGGGAATGGACCCCATTCCTAAGTCAAAGTATGATTAAAGTTCAAGAAATTAGTATTGTTTCACTCTTTGATGTTAGCCAAAAGTGCTCCCACAGCACCCACAATGTGCGCAGTAATGACTCCTATAATCCGTACGGTGTTACATGAACTGGCAACATATCGAAATAGGATTGTAAATTCTTTTTTATAAGACCAGTTGCTCCTACTACTATTGGAACTGTCTGGTATCTTTCTTCCACATGGCTCTCCTTTCTGCCTGCAGATCGAGGTATTTTATGACTTTGTGTCTCTCTGTATGCAAGACACTGTAGTCACTAGGTGTGGCAATTTCAATGATCAATGCTACTTTTGTCTTCTTTTCTTGGACCATTATATCCAGTTTTCTAGCATCTATCTTTTGGACTATTGGCATTGGGGTGATCCCATGTGATGTAAACTTCATCATTTTCTATGATTCTCTGTGGTTCATGTTTCCAGTGTTTTTCAGCCACTTTGATACCATAATGTTTGCACAATCTCCAGTGTAACAATTTTGCCACTTTATTATGCCTTTCAGTATACAGTCCCTCTGCCATTAGAGAGTCACAACCAGCAATAAGGTGTGTGACTGTTTCCAATTTGGTTTTACAAAACCTACATATGTCTGTTTCTCCCACATGTTCAATGGACTTAGTAAATCAGCGTGTATGTAGCCCACTATCTTGGGCTGCCAATATTAACCTTTCATTTCTTGATGTAAATTCACCTCTCCTTAACCATTCCTGCGTTCGCTCTGGATCAACATGAGGCTCTTCCAGAAGTTTTCTATACTTGCAACTATATTTATGTTTTTTCCAATTTCTTGCCTTCTCATCTGGTCCTTCACCTTATATTCTTTCTTTTGTTTTTTAGCACATTTAGTTGCTGCCTGGTTTTTATCCACTTGGTGGTGCAGCAGTAGCATTGTCACCTCACAGCAAGAGGTTCTCCCATTCGATTTTCGGCTGGAGTGCCTTCTGTGTGGAGTCTGCATGTCCTCCCTGTGGTCGAGTGGCGTACAAAAGACATGCTTGAATGGGCATGCCTTCGTTGAAGGTTGGGCATTGAGCTGGCACCTCAGCACCGTAAAAATCTACTGCCAGTCATTAGCAGACAGGAGTTCTGCTGTGGCAACCCCTAACCGGGAAAAGCAGAAAGAAGAAGAACAACTGGTTTGATTTCCATTCCTGCTTGACGTCGATATACTTCTGCTAAATTAAGCAGATATGTCATCTTAGATTTATTCTCCTCATGTTTCAAAACTTTCACCACATTTGGATCTTGTGAGGTCAGTAGATATGTGTGGAGTCCCACAATTGCAGATCTATACATGTAATCAATTTCAAGGAGGCCCATCCCTCCTTCAGAACGGGGAATATATAATCTTGGTATACACTGATTTTTATAAATCATTTGGTGAGCATGAAGCATCCTTCTTGTTTTAATATTCAATCTATCCAACACTTTTTGGGGCCAGTCAGTCACTCCAAAACTATAAGTTTGGACAGGAAGAGCAAATTGATTTATAGCTTGGATCTTGTTCCTAGGTGTCAGTGCTGTTTTCAGGATTAATTTAAGTCTTCTAAAGTACTCCTTACTAAGCTTTATTCACATTTGTTCATGTTTTATTGCTGATCCTTCATCAATTCCCAAGTATTTATACACCCCCTCTTGCTCAAGTTCTTTTATATATCACATTCTTGTTCCAAACTGATGTTTTCCTGGTGCTGCAATTTTCCTTTTTTAAAGGTTGCTTTTGCACATTTATCAAGACCGAATGACATTCCAATATCATTTGAAAGTTTTGACAACCTGCAGCTGTGCTTTCAGTACCTCATCTGATGAGTTATACAATTTTAAATCATTGACAAAGAGAAGATGAGACGTCATTAGACTTTGTTGTTTTCTATAAGCCAAATTATAGCCATGACCTAAGCTGTTAAGTAAACAGCTTAATGGATTAATGGCAAGGCAAAATAGCAACCGTGACAGGGAGTCACCCTGGAATATCCCCCTTTGGATTTTTATCCCTGAGATAATAATCTGTCCTTTATCATAGTTTAATTGCAAAGTGGTCTGCCACTGTTTCATGGTTACTGTAATGTAATAAATCAGTGTAGGATGCACCTTTTACATTTTAAGCACTTTTTTATCCATGAATGTGGGATGCTATCAAATGCTTTTTTATAGTCAATCCATGCCATACTTAGATTCTTCCCTTTCTTACAGTTCTCCACTATAACTTTATTTAACAACAAATGATCATTTGTTTCATATGACGTTCTTGTATTGCCCTCTTGTTCTACGGCCTAATTGAGTTTTCTTCTAAATGACTATAAACTCTGTCGGCGTCATTCCCCGTGTATAGTTTATACGTCATCGGAAGACAAGTTATTGGTCTATAATTTTTAGTGTAGCTTGCAGTTTCACTCTTAAGTAAGAGCATTGTTTTTCCTGTTGTTAACCAGTGCGATGTCTGGTTGGGGTGTGCATATAAATAGTTTTTACTCATGGCTAGATCCTCGTGTAAAGAAGTTAATACTTTAAGCCAAAAGTTAGGTACTGCATATGGGCCTGGGGTTTTCCAATTAGAGGCTTTTCTCAACTTTGTTTCAGTATCTCTGGCTGTTATTTCATCCCATTTCATATCCTGTACCTTTAAACTTCTTATTCTTTCTTTTACTTCTTCTATCCATTTAGCATCTTTGTTATGTTCCACAGGATCTTCATAGATACTTCTCCAGAATGTATCTACTTCCTCTTTTTTTGGCGGTTTGTCAATTCCTTTTACCTTATTTCCCAATTCTCTATAAAACATTTTTGGGTCATCAGTAAATTGCTTATTTTGTGCTTTTCCCTTATATTTATCTTTGTATCTTCTGAGTCTTTCCGGCTGTTTTGAAATTTTTAGTTTGTTATCTCCAGTATTGTATAATAGATCCTGGTCTGTTCTAATACTGTGCATTGCTTTTATCACATCTATCTTTCTTAATATTTTTGTTGATCTGTTCCCTCTTCTATAATCATCTCACAATGACACTTCTTGTCTTAGCTGATTTATAATTTTTTTCTATTCGATATGTCCATGATGGTATTCGCTTTCACCCCCCCCCCTTCCCTCGCTACCCTATGTTCCTGTGGTAGAATTTATCAGTTATTAATTTAGCAGCACAGTAATATATTCTGTTTACTTCTGTTATATCACATTGATCTCTATGGACAGTCCTAATTACTGTGTTCATTTGTTTTATCATGTTTCTGACTTTTGGGCTTTTATTAACCTTCTGCAGTCTATTTCTCTCATTGATCTTGATATATCTGTCTTTTTCTACTAAATCAAGCAACTCTTCTCTTAACTCCTTTTCTTCCGTACTGAGGGCACATCCCTTGTTTTCCATTTCCTGCAGGCATTCTATAGAAAGTTCTACAACATCTTCTTGTGGCACATTCCCTTCAATTTCATCCTGTGTCATCGGTTGTTTTGTCATATGGGAACTCACTGGCCTATCACTCCTCAACATTGACTGCATCAGAGTTTCCACAGTTTCCTGGTCCTTTCCTTCCTGTCTAGCTTCAAGTGAACTTTTATACTGGTTTCCTGTGGAAGGCTCCAAAATATCTTGATGTGGCACCTGACCTGTTGCTTCCTGTTCCACTTATTTCCCCTTAATTTGGATATCCATTGCTCTATCCTGTTGTGGTGCTTTCTGCATTTGATTTTCTACACTGAATCCTTCTCTTTGCAGCTGTTCCATTACCTCAATTTCTATTTCTTTGACTTCTCAATTACTCATCTCTTTTTCTACTTTTCCTCTTAGTCTTCTTGTTTTTTGTATTGTAAAGTTTTCCATATCTGGATTCATTTGCCTATATTTTTTTTTTCAAATATCTTTGGTGCTGCTCTTTTTGTATTAGTTAGTTTTTCTTTCTCCTTTGCATAAATATTATACTATATTAAATCTATTTTCCTTTTCCTGTCCGTATTTCTTCTTCACATGTCTCCTAATCTTCTTGCTTTTCCTTATTCTGGGGACTCACTCCATCATGCTGTGATGTATTCTGTTTTAAACCTACATTAAATCCTTTACTTTGCAGGCACTCCATAACTTCAACTTCTATTTCTTTAACTTCTGCTTTACTAATCGTCTTTTCTACATTGAATCTTTGTGCTTTTAGTCTTTTTACTGTGAAATTGTCCATATCTGGATGCCTTTGCCTGTATTTTTCTTTGAATATCTTTGAAACTGCCTTCTGTATATTAATTAACTTGGCTTTCTCCTTTGCATAAATATTGCACCATATCAAATCTCTCTTTCTTTCCCATGTCCATATTTCTTTTTTATATTTTTCAAAAATCTCTTGGTTTTGGTGTTTATATTTTCTCACTTCCTCAGAGGCTTCTTTTCCAAAGAGATCAAAGTTTTTTGATCTATAAACTGTTTTTCAAAAATGTGTTGTATTAATGAAAGCAAATTTTTATTTGAAGCTTGTGATAGTTTTACCTGTGGAAGTATTTTTATTTCCCCTAACTTCTCTCTTAATTATTTTGTATATCTTGTGTCTGGAAATTCTGGGCTTTGTACATAATAGCAAAAATACATAATTTCTTTCTTATCCTCAATAGTCCACTCTGTCATCTTTATGGCTCTTCTTGGGCCAATCAATTTTTGTCATTTTTGTGGACTACTACTTCCTTCTACAACAGGGGGGACCATCTTCCCCCTGAGCCTGGCCTGACCCCATTGTAGGATTGTTTCCATATTTTGAGGATTCTACACTGTCATTTTTTTCCAGTCCTGGCACCAGTGCGCCTACCAGGATTGGGCACTTTTTTATCCTGGGTCTTGTGCACCCAGCTATCTTTTTTATGTTTGATTTATTTCTGTCCATGATACATGTTATATAAATACAGTCTATATATCAGTGTCACCTTGGTGAGATTTTGTGAAAAACAGGGTCCAGCTCGTGAAGGTACTCATCAATACGTGAGGATGAATTCAATTTCAGCACTACTATGCTCCTTTGCTGCTGACTTTTCATCTGTCCATCAGGACTCCCATCTCTCCATCAGGACCCTCTCTCCATCAGGACCCCCTCTCTCCATCTTCTACATAGGTTATCTTATGATTCTCTACTACTCTTTGATAACCCCAAACATTACCAGAGGTAGATGTCTTTAAGTGTCTTATATATGTGAATAAGATCCTCCTTAAATAATCTGTATGAAGCACTGTACAAGTTCAGATATTTTGATCTTTCATAATAACTTACATTTTCACATCCATGGAAGCCCTTGGTATATCTCTGCTGTATTCTTTCCAATTTGGTCAAGCTAGTTTTTGTACAAGGTTTCCATATTATTATTATTCCATACCTTACTTTGGGTCTGATGTAGATTACTAACAATTTCTTCATTTCTAATTTCTTATTCTTTAGATATCTTTTTATACAGCCAGTGGTTTTATAACTATCAAAAACCAATTGATTGATATGATCATTAAAACTCTTAAAGCTGAATAAAGCCGTATACCAAAGTTCTTAAATGAATGTACAGTTTCAATCAGTGTGTGCTGTATTAAATAGTCACCCTTCAGTCTATGTCTCCCAAGTCTCATACAGTTAGTTTTTAATGTATTATCAGCATATTATTAATCTGTGCCCACATGGTTGGTTTAGTCAAGTTCTTTCAAAGGTATGCCCTCTCTATAAACGACGTAATCTGTTTACCTATTTTCAAGTCACCTGCATACAGATTATAGCACATCTCAGATGAAAAAGCTAGATCTGAAAGATACCACTTAAATGGGTCTATATCAGTTGTCAAAATTGCAATTCAGTGAACTTCTCTTCATGGAACAAAAAACAGCAAATGTTCATTTAAACAAATGTTCACATCCACGAATGGATTTCATAGGGAAAGGAGAAAGCTGGCAGATATCAGGAAATGTCCTTTTCCTCACTATAGTATGATCTTAGAGTTGGTATATATAAGTGGAGGGAGGACAAGCCCCACCTGTGTGGGTTTGATATACTGCAGTATATTTACTTGGGAATGTTGGGTAACTTACTCCTTTCCTGTGAAACACATTCTCGGATATGAATGTTCATTCGCTGTTTTTTGTTCATTGAACAGCAGTTCACTGAATTGCGTTTTGATGAACTGATACAGACCCACTTAAAAAAGTATGGGCCTAGGACACAGCCACATGGGACACCCTGACTGTAACCTAGAATTTCATCTGTCCAATTTCTGTATGATTCAGAATTTGTTTTATTCCCCTTCCCCTTAAATATGGGTTTAACAAGTACATTTTCCTAATCTTGAGGAATCTCCCCATACTCAAATGAACTAATGAACTATTTCTTATTTATTTTTTATTTTACATTTGTTGACCGGGATAGTCCGACTGGATGCATGTCCATTTTCAGCGGAGGCCCGGGGAGAAAAGCTCCAAGGGTAAGCAGATACAGCATTACATAATACCAGCATTACATATTACAAACAGACTATTTACAGAGATTACATAAGTAAGCAAGTTAAACAAGTTCGACAGGTTACAGTTAGTCCTGAGCACAAGTCAGGATTAAATTAAATTACACAGTAAACTGGTTAACAGATTTTTACACATTCGAGTTAGCCAGGCTTGATACATTGACATAGCCAGTTAACTAATAAATAACAGATATAATGGTACAGTAAATTCATGAAGAAGTGTTCTCAGGTCATTATTACTAATTTCATCTCCTCCCTGTGCTTTTTTAGGTCTAGTTTGCATAGTTCTTTTCAATATATACTAATTTAAATTCAGTATCTGAAGTTACTTGGATGTATCACTCCATTTGTGGAGCCAAACTGTTTTACTTAAGATATTGTAAGTATATTTATAATATGTTGAGTGTGAGAGTAAATTTTAGAATTTCCAATTTTAAAAACATAATTGCTCTACTGAAATAAAAGAAAATCCATCAATGCACAGCTGTACCCAATGAAACAATTTTGATTTCATAAATAAAGTGCCCATAGAATAATAAATTTCATGTGTTTGAAATCAGAAGAAAAACATATTTTTTCAGGTTTCCATTGCAATGCTGGCAAATATGAGTACTACTGCTACACCCATGGGCATGCCCTAAACTTGATGGTAATGGTTACTGTCAAATGTAAGATAACTGTACTTTACAACTAACTCCATAAGATCACAAAATGGTAATATTTGAAATTAGCTCATATCAAGTAAAAGTTCCCTGAACCACTACAAACCATACTTCATTTCTGATTTCCTAGACTTTATACATATTTTTATACAGCCTATAGTTTTATAACTATCAATAACCAATTGGTTGATATGATCAGAAAAACTAATCTGGATCATACAGATCTCCCCATGTACCAAGATCAATAAATAAAGCTACAGTTTCAGTCACTGAGTGCTGTTTTAAATATTCACCCATCTTTCTATGTCTCCGGAATCTCATGTGACTAGACAGGTGGTATGGTTTTGAAGACATTTTTGATGTCTGTAGTAATAAATGAAGTCTCATCATCTGCTTATAGCTTACTAATTTTTGATAAAAAAGAATCCAAAGAATCCTTTATTTAACCCTTCAGTCAAATGACAAACCCTTTCAATTTCTGATCTAAAAATTTCTAGGAGTTTCGTTTTAGAGCTCTTAACTGACATTACATGACACAAAGGAGTGTTGTTGGCAATTTTGTGGATCATTGGAATGCCAACTAAAACAGGTAAATTAAAAACAATTCAAAATTTCTGCATCAAATATCTGGTTCAAAAACATGTCCAGTATTACAATATTAGTGGCCATGTACTTATGAAATAATTCATTAAAATTAATTTCATTATACATTTCCTTGTCTGTTAGTAATTCAGTTATTTTCATTTGTCAATGGACTATCCCCACCCCACCAATGACACACTTGACAACTCTCATGACTTTGCAATCAGCTATATTGAAAATGAGAACACAGCATTTAGCAACCAGTTTTATTAACAATAAGTAAGCACATCAAATATTATCGCACCATAAAACAAATGGGAAGCATGATGGACCACTCTCCTCCTCCTTAAACAATTTGATAACCTTACAGAAACAGGCAGCTTGTTAGCTCATCACAAGTTATTAACTGCATCCCAAGAAATTTCAACTCTACCATGAAGTGCAGCAATGCTCATCTGAACCACTGACAGTGTCAACTCTAACAGAGAGGCAGTAAAGAAATGCCTACTCTTACACAACTACTAGGGCTTTTCTTCCTTCCACCACGCTGTGCCACAGTTTGCCCCCCCCCATCTCAAACTAACTCTCAGATAACTCCTGCCAAAATAAAGACATCTGCATGTTGAACATATCTAAATCAATATTACCAAGATGTATCCCATCATCATGGAACCAGGCCAGATCTCTATCCATAAAACCCAAATGCATTACAAAAAAGCCTAATTTATTTATTTTTATTTATTTATATTTGTTGACCGGGAGTGTCCGACTGGACATAGGTCCATTTTCAGTGGAGGCCCGGGGAGAAAAGCTCCACAGTTAAAATAAACAGACAGTAGTTACATTGGATTACATAGCGATTAACAATTTACATAGCAATTACTTACAACATATTTACAGATGAAGAACATAGTACATCAGTAGACAACTAGAATCTTTATCTGTGAAGTAAATAACAGACATTAACAAATGTTACAAGAAGAAGTTCCTGCTGTATAATAAGTACTGGCTTATGAGCATCTGAGCTTGCTATAATCAAGGTAGTTAGTGGAGTGGAAAGAAAGGTAGTGGTTGAATGGGGAGGGTGATATTAGAGTGGGAGTTGCAAGGGCATAACCAGCATGTTTTTAGGTGCGCTTTTAGTAAAGTTTTGAAGTGGGTGCATGGTGGTATGGAGGTAATTGTGGGTGAAAGGGAGTTCCATAATTTGGCTATGGTGCAAGAGAATAGTGCTTCACCAGCAGAGTTATTGGCTTTAGTGATCTGCAAGTGATTTTTGTTGCTGGATCTTAGTGGTCTGGTGGTGCAATAGGGTTGGAGTAGATTCTGGAGGGATGGGACGTTTAGTGGATGATTTACTAGTTTGTGGGCAAGTGAGAGTTGATACCATTGAAGGAGGTGAGGGAGTTCAAACCAGCCCAGTTCAGCAAGTGAGAGACAGTGGTGACTACGGTAGGATGCCCCTGTGGTGAATTTGGCGATTTTGTTGTAGCAGGTCTCTAGCTTGTTTAAATCGCATTGCCTTAGGTTGGTATATATTGGACAGGCATAAAGTAGGGTGGAGATAAGGTGGGAATTTGCTATTGAAATCTTTGCTGCTTTGATGAGAAGTTGCTTATTTCTGTATAGCGCTCCTAGTTTATTGTGGAATTTTTTTATGGTCAAGGATATGTGAATGTCAAATTTTAGTTTATTGTCTATTTCCACTCCTAGCAATTTAGTGTGTTCAGTTGGGTATATAGTGGTGTTGTCTTTTGCTGTGAGGTTAAAGTGAGAGTTGTTTTGAGTATGTTTGGTGGGTTGGAAGATGAGTAGTTTAGTTTTGTTTGGGTTGAGTATTAATTGGGCATCGGATAACCAAGTTTCAACAGAGGAAAAGGCTTCCTGTGTGACTTTTTGCAGTTTGGGTAGGGACTGGGCTGAGCAGATGATGGTTGAGTCATCTGCGTATTGTATGAGTGTGCCATGTTTGGTGGCATAGGCTAGATTATTGTTGAAAATAGAGAAGAGTAGGGGTCCAAGAATGGATCCTTGGGGAACCCCTATGGAGACAGGTAGTTGGGGAGATATGTCATTCTGCCATACAATGGATTGTTGGCGGTCAGACAGGTAACTCAGAAACCAGTTAGTGACCGATTGTGAGAAGGATAGGTTATTGAGGACAGAGATAAGTTGTTTGTGTGGGACCATGTCAAATGCTTTAGATAGGTCTAGGAAAGTAGCAGAGGAGAGATAGCCATTGTTTTTATGCTGAAGGATAGTGTTAGTAAAGGAGAGTAAGTCAGTGGTGATGCTATGGTTTGGTTGGAAACCATGCTGAGTATTGAAAAGGAGATTGTTAGTAAGGAGGTAGTCTGAGACCTGAGAGTGTATGCATCTCTCTAGTATTTTGGAGAGTGGAGAGAGAATAGCTATGGGGCGGTAATTGGTTAGTTCTGTGGAGGGTCCGCCTTTGTGGAGGGGAATTATATGTGATACTTTCCACAGTGTGGGAACGTAACTTTCTGACAGAGATCGGTTAATCAAGATGGATACTGGGAAGGCCAGAGCATCAGCTGCGATTTGTAGGTATTCACTTGGGAGGTTGTCTGCTGCTAATCTGGTGGGCTTAAGTTTAGTTAAGAGTTTTTTATGTTGGAGGTAGGTACAGGAGAAAAAGAGAAGGCAGTGGGGAGATTACTAGTTGAAGGTGTGAGTTGGAGGGGAGGGGGGTTGCGTTGTTTAGCTAGTGATAGTATGGTTTGTGTGAAGTGTGTGTTGAATGAGGTAGCAATATTTTCTGAGGAGTGAGGGATGTTAGTAGGAGGGGTACTGACTTTACCTGGGTGGAGGATGGAGTTTATGGAGGACCAGAATTGTTTGGGGCTGTGTTGAGAGGAGTCTAGGGCAGACTGGTAGTATTGGAATTTGTCCTGTTTTATTAGCTTTTTGACTCTATTGCATAGTTCTAGGAATTTCTGTCTAGTTGAGGGGGTTTTGGTTTTGCACCAGTGCTCCCAGGCTTTATCCCTGTTTTTCATTTCTGACTTAGTGGTTTTCTGTAACCATGGGGAGGGTTGTGCTTTGATTCTGGAAAGTCTTATGGGGGCATGGTAATTAAGGATGCTCAGGAAGGTAGTATTAAAAAAGTCAACTGCGTCATCAAGGCTGAGGTACTTTAGAGGATTCCAGTTAAATTCTTTGAGGGATGAGATGAATGTGAGTGGATTAAAGTTTAGTTTTTTATGTATTTGACGGTAGATGACAGGTTTAGCTTGATATAGGTATTTTTTGAGTAGGAATGTTGGGGAGTGATCACTGAGGCTATCTGATAAGCAGCCTGTTATATATGACTGGGGGCTCTTACTGACTAGTATCCAGTCCAGGGTAGTGTGCTTGCTGGAGTTTTTATTTATCCTGGTTGGCGACTGGACTAGTTGGGTGAAGCCATGAAGGTTTACATGATGGGTTGGATGGTTGCCAGAACAGAATTGCCAGTCAATATTGAAATCACCTAAAGTGATAGTTTCTTGGGGGAGATGGTGGGTAGACCAGCTGAGGAGGTTTTCTAGTGGAGGGATGTTTTGGCCAGGTGGGAAGTAGCATCCAATTATGTTGATGGTTTTGTTTTGGTTTATTTTGAGGTTGGTATATATTATTTCTTCATCGCCTATTTGTGGAGCTGATGATTTTAAGATCTGGATGTTTAGATGCTGTTTAAATATTATAGCTACACCGTCTCCTTTCTTGTTTAGCCGGTCTACTCTTAGTATGCCATAACCTGTGGGGAGTATTTGCTCACTGGTAATGTGAGGTTTTAGCCAGGTTTCTGTCAGGATGACTATATCTGGGGAGTACAAGTCTATGGTGGCATGGAGTTCATGGACTTTGTTGGATATACTTCTAATATTTAGGCTTAGTAGAAGGAAGATACACCACTCGCCCTGGCCACTCTATTGTTAAGGACCTTCTAGTCACCTCCATTGCATTAAACTTACCAGCACCCTGCTATACCAACTGAGGAAATATGGCCAACCAAACAACCTTATCCCCCAGAAACCTCTGCATAACAACTGACAAAACCCTTAAACAGGTAAGCAACCTTTTTTTAGATATGCAGTCTTTGATGACCCCTCTCTAAGACAGTGATTAAGGAGCCTCAATCTTCACCAATGACACCAGTGGGAGACTGTTCACTTTCAGAGAAATAGATACACAAAGTATTTCCAGATGCAACTCTCTGTACCAGGTACAAGTTCCCTTAAGAGCCTAAAGGGAATGCAGTCAGCACGAAGTCTGGATTTCTTTATATCTGTCTCCCTCCAAGGCCCCAATAAGACTCCCCACTGGTACAGCTGTAGGGTTAGGTCCTCAGCCAATTGTCCAAGCCAAGTCCTCCAGCACCCTCTCTGTAACCAGTGCTTTGTGTCCCTGCTCCAAGTAGCTCACACACACACACACACACACACACACACACACACACACACACACACACACACACACACACACACGCAGACATAGTCAGGTTTGATTCTACACACACACACACACACACACACACACACACACACACACACACACACACACACACACACACACCTGGGAAAGACTGACACAGATTTACCTGTTGTTCCTCCTTTTGTCCAGAGTATAAGGTAGCTATCACTGCCACTAGATGCTCCACAATCAGCTATCTACAGCCCTTAACAATGGGTGTCCAATTATACTGTGCAATATTAATACTAATACAAATGGTAGAAGTTGAACAAGACAGCTAGGCCTTCAGGAGTGGCCCACACAGTGTCACCAAATAAATATAAGCACTCACAAAGGATAAATACTTTCTACAAAGACCATAGACAATAAAACTTTTAAATATATTTAATAATAAATAATAAAAGAACATGAAAATACTGAATATATATTTACAGTAAACCACAGAGTTCAATTCACAGAAAATATTGAAAATAACACTGATGGACCGACTCAGACAAATAAAGAAAAACAATATATAAACTATACTTCATCATATTCCTGACTGAATTTAGTATAATTACCATTCCCTACTTACTTAATAGAGCAAGGCAGATGATGTGGGGAATGGTCTTTCTTGTTGATAGGTTCATAGGTAGGTACTAGGATATCTGCCCAAGGGCCTACTTAAGCCTAGCCAACAAGGTTCCCTGGCTTACGCCACCCAAGAAAGTTATGTTCCTGTGCCACTGTCGAGCAGAGACACAGAAGTGATCCCTGGGGTGTATTTCCTATTTCCCATCCACTCATCAAGATTTTTCTTGAAGAGTGCTAATGAAGAACTTTGCTTGACATAGATGGGTAGTCTGCTACAGAGTATGGGAAGTCCTTGAGACAGGAATCTATCCCTCCAGCATGTCCTGTTTATTGTGTTGACAAGGTTTAGGTCCCTAGAGCGTGTATCTTGGAGGGATTGGGATTTCTTTAGGTGTAGCATGTCCAACAGCTCTGGGTTTGACATAGCTTTATGTGTTAGGCAGAGATCATCTCGGAGCAGGCAATATGCTATGGAGTAAGCCTGGATTTTTTTGAGGCGGTCAGTGTAGGGCATTTGTTTGAGGCCAGTAATCCTATTTGTGAGGTACTTCTGTGGCCTTTCCAGCTGCTGCAGATGTCTTGTGAGGTAAATTCCAAAAGGGGCGTTGATCTCTATAATGGGTCTAATGGGTACCGAGTAGAGGGGAACAATGACCTCTTTTTCCCTGGATGAAAACCCTTTTATGATGAGATGTGCTACGTAGAAGGACTTCCTGACTAATGTGGCGATGTGACTATCAAAGGAGAGACTACTGTCCACCTGGGTCCCAAGGTCTCTTATCACACATTCGGTGTTAAGCATGTGGTAGTTCATGGGTACAGAATTTTTACCGAAGGGGATGACACTGCACTTTGTGGCATTGAGCTTGAGGCCATGGCTCTAACACCAGGCATCTGTCTTAGCGAGGCCTTTCTGTAGGATGTTCACATCATTTGGGGACTTGACTACGGCTCCTAGTTTGCAGTCATCTGCGAACTTCATTAGCCAGAGGCCTTCTGTGTTAGCCTGTACTTCAAAGAAGTAGATACCAAACAGGAGAGGTCCCAGGATGGAACCCTGTGGTACTCCACTTGTCACTGCTTTGAGGTCAAATATGGAGTATGCAACTTTTACAGTGTAGGTTCTGTCAGTGAGCCAGTTGGAAACCTATCTTGTGATGTAGGGATTTATACCTAGTTTAGTGAGTTTAGCTATAATTCCAGAATGGGGGATGGTGTTGAAAGCCTTGGCAAGGTCAAGATAGGCTGTGTGAACCACTTTACCCTCATCTACAGCTTTGGTGACTGCTTCAAAGAAGTCGATCAGGTTCAGGAGGCATGATCTGCCTTTCACAAACCCGAACTGGGTTGGATCCAGAGTTTGGAGTTACTAATGTCTTTGTTTATGAGTTCCATGATGATATGTTCCATGGCCTTGCAGACCAGGCTCGTCAGGCTAATAGGTCAATAGTTCCAGGGATCAGTGGTGGCTTCCTCTTTGTGGAGTGGGATAACTGTTGCTGTGTGCCATTCATTGTGCACAAAACCTGATGCGAGGCTATTATAGAACATGGTGCTTAAGTAGGGAGCCAGTTCATTTTGAAGTTCATGTAAAATGCAGCCTGAGATGTTGTCCGGTCCCATGCATGCTGTGTTTTTCGCTTTAGAGAGTGCAGCTTTTACCTGCATAGTTGTGATTACAGGAACTCTGCCTTCTTCCTGTATAGAGATGGGCCCTTTAGGGGGTGAGGGGGGGGGGTAAAGTTAGCACTGAAACTATCTGCCAGGATGTTGGCAATATCAGTTGCTTCTGTAATTTTCGTGCCGTTGTGCTCAGAGCAGATCTGGGTGTTGCCATCGAGATTCTTGACATAGCTATAGAATGCTTTGTGGTTGTCTTTAGAATTAGTGGCAATTTTGTTTTTGTAGCTAGCTTTGGAGGATCTTATAAGGGATCTCAGCTTCTTACTGAGGCTGACCAGGGAGCTCCTCCACTCATGGAATTTTACTCTCTTTTGCAACAGATTTTTCCTTCTGTTGTACAGTTTGTTTATGGCAGGGGACCACCAGATTGGTTTTCTTTTTTTGGAGGATAGTGTCTTGGTTCTGTTTGGGATAGCACGATCCATGCCCTTATGTAAGTGCTTATAGAGTGCATTTGTGTAGGATTCAGCAGTTGTAACTGTATTGTCCATCTGCATGGGTGTCATGAAGTTCACCACTTCTGTCTTAAGAAGCATGAAGTTGGCTTTGGAGACATTTTTTACCGTGGTTTCCTTAATGGGGGGTGGGGGCTGGATGTGGATATCAAGGGTAATTAGCTTATGGTCGGATCGGACCAACGAGGAGTTGACTTCAGGTGTGGAACACCGGTCACTCATGTTGGTAATGACTAGGTCTAGGATATTGTTGCCCCTGGTGGGGGTGTGGATAAGCTGATCCATGGCATTGGAGTTTATGAATTCCATAAAGCGTTGAGCTAAGGAGTTGGTACACATGTAGTTTTCCCAGTTAATGGTGGGGTAGTTGAATTCGCCCATTATTGTGGTGTTTGGTTGAACCCTAATATTTTCCAGTACATCAAGAAAAGAGGAGTGGGAATCCTGGGTCATGGTGGGGGATCTGTAGCAATTTACTATTTGGATTGGAGTTTTGCCCAGAGTTAGTTGCACTTGGATAATCTCGGATGCATTATACTGAGCAACTAGCCTGGAGGTGTGGATATCCTTAATGAATATGACACACCTCCGCTTTTGGTGTTTCAGTCCAGGTTACATGGCCGAAAAGTGTGGTATGAGTTATAGCCTGGTAGTGTAGGGTGTTGTCAGCCCTAAGACAGAATGCTCAGTACTCTGAGATTACTCCCTATAATATCTAAAAAATATTATTTCCAGGGAATTACCTCATCTAGTCACCTGACTCTAGGTTCTCACACTATTTCCCTTTGAAGCTGAGACAGGAATTTAGTATAGACAGCTACAATATACATCTAAATCTTTATGGCAATGCCCTGAAGCAACAAAATAATTACAGTTCTTCCCCTCTTCTTTACACAGGCTATTCAATAATGGCCTCTCCCAGACCTACTGATTCCAGTTCCATTCAGCACAGTGGCATGCCATTTTAATGGTTGAACAGCTCATTTACATTTCCCTTATTTTTCTTAAAGTAAGCTAGCTGGTTAACCTCTGCTCTTGAAACTCACTATGATACATTTTTAAGATGAGCAACTTTACACATTTTGATTGTCAAATGTCATACATTTCTAATAACTTTGTAACATAAGCATCTGTACAAATCAGTTTGATATTCAAATGCCATACAGTTCCATTACATTTGTAACACAAGCATCTTGTACACATCAGTTTGATATTCAAAGGACATATCATTCTTTACAAAACTTCAGCTGGCTGTGCTGGCACTAGCTCATATCATCACACACCCAGTCTCGTAACTCCCAAATGTATAACTATCCCAAACAGGCTGCTAAATTGCTGTCTTACCTCTTCCACTGATGGTAACAATTGACATCACTGCATATTTTGCAAGCCACAGTGCTAGACTTGCCAATGGACCTGATCCAGGCCCAAATCCATACCACCAGGATGAGTCTCTGCTCTTCTAGCCATCCTGTAAATAAAAGAGGGATCTAACATAACTAACTGCCTCCTACCTGAAAAAGAGAAACCTCCTATTTTTTATTTATTTTATTTATTTAACATTTGTTGACCGGGAATGTCTGACTAGGTTCCACAGAGCCTGTTTTCCGCGGAGGCCCGGGGAGAAATGCTCCAGATGCATGTCTTTGGAATTAATATCACATATATCCCAAATTTCCTTTTTTTATACTAATGACTGTAATTCCAAAATGCCTTAGGTCACCATCTCTCTGTTCTTTTAATTACCTCCACTGACTTTTCTTCTTTAGCTAAATCAAATGCCCTTCATTATACTGAAAAAATGTGTGGTATAATTATCTGCTGCCACCCTTTGCACCCTCAGTGCACCCTAGTGTCCACCATTTTCCATTTCAAATCCTGAAAAATGAACCACTCTTGCCACCTACTGAATGCCTCCTACAATTCCCTTGCCCAAATTACTGAACATAAGTGCACTGCACTCCATGAGAACACCACACTCACTCCCTCCTGATCAGTTTTTGATTGACTTGGGTAAATCAGTACTTCCATTGATGTAATTCTGAGATCTTCCCTCTTGAGGTGACCCCAAAATGCTCCAATGTACATGAAAACTGCCAATGTGTCCTACAACACATAATCATATTGAGAACATGCCACCTTGTGAAATACTGCCAAAAGCACTAACAACATATGCTTGCCTAACATCAGCCTTCTGTACCTTTTCTTTGGCCGAACATTCTCCCAACCCTTCAACAACCTCTAACCTTCAGTTCTTACTCATAGCCCGTAAACCTAACAATTTTGCCTCAGCACTCAGTACTGCAAGGTGAACCCCTAACTGTTCTGACTGCCTCCCCAACTATGCACCTCTCTTCCAAAAATATCAACACTAATTCTGCCAACCAACACCAGCTATCTGACAGTAAACTATTAGCAAACTGCTTAAAAACTATCAAAGTCTTACTGTATGCTTTTCTAGTAGCCTTAGACTAGAACTGTCAAACCAGCCAACTTTCCATGCTCGACCAATCTTCCACACTTTCCCAGATAAAATAATGCAGCTTACCTGAAATTCCTGTGCCACCTGCCAAAACTAGCAAAACTGAATGCGGGACAGACTGTCAGCCAAAACATTGCAATGGTCAGGAATATGCTGAGCTAAAAAAGAATGGTTTATGATAAAAAAGAAACAGAAAAATCTTTTTGAATAATGCTTGCACCCACCTAGATTTTACAGTCTTCTTAGTCAACATTTGCACTACCGCTAAGTTAGCAGAATTGTAATATCACCATCATGTTCTGAAAGTCCTCCTAGATGACCAGTGATGCTCAAATCAGCATCAATTCCAAAGAAGTGATATCCCTATGACCCTCATTATCCCTCCCTTCTAGCCATACTTCAGCAAATTACCTGTCACCAAAATATCCTCCCATACCTAACCCCCTGATGCATCTGTAAACAAATCAATATCTGGTGAAGTAGCCCATACATCTAACCAAAAGACACTCTGTTGACATGCTGGATAAATTTGTATTAGTATTGACAGCATCACCTTCCAGGAAGGGCAAGTGATGTATTTTCCTGAATTCCCCTGGTGACTTCTTGGGCACCAAAGCCAAGGGAAATATTTAATAATCATTAAATGGGAGAAAGTCAAAGATACCTAATAATCTATAGTATCTGCAACCAATTCCTTATGCAAAAGTTTCTGTATTACTTCTTCCTTCCCTACAACAGATTTTAAATTCTTACCAATATGAAATGACCCACCCACCTTAGATTTTACCAGAAGCCCACATTGAAACCCCTCCACTAGCTCTAAAGTCACCACCTTATTGGGGTAACCTGCAGCAGTTGCCTTAACCGACTCGCAATAATAGGTGAATGCACTAGCCCCACAACTGGTACCACTTCAAGGAGTGGAAGCCTTTCATGTTCTTCCTTCCCCCATCTCTTCACCCAACCTCCACACCTTAGCCTATCCCAAACGTCAACTCTCAACCTCACTGATGCCTCTTTCTTCCAGTATTTGATCAAAGAATGTTGACGTGCACAATGATTACAGATGTGTAGTAACCTACACATGGGGCGATAACCCTCAACCGCATTAAAAGTCAAACATGTTTTCACTTTGCTCCCTATTCCTACCAGCTGCTCCTTGACCATGCTACTTGACCTATCCAGCATGGTCCCCATCAATGTATCAAGCTGTCTTTGCTCTGAGATCAATGACTTCTCCACAACCTTGAGCTTATAAAACCATTTATTGTACCATAGCCAGGCATTACCAGCCCTGAGCCTTTGAGTCTCTCATTAAAATGTAAGATAAGAATGATAATGACTGCTGTTTCTCCTTTTCAAGTACAACAGCCATGAAATAAACAAACCCCCAAACCCAACTGTCCCAAGTTCTCAGTCGATACCTCCCTGATGTTCTCTCCCCCAAAGCAGCCAGGGCTACCGTAAGATCCTTGACCCCAGGTGACTTCACCTCCACCATCCATTGAGCACCATCAGCATCTATTAAATCAAAAACTTCAACAAACTCTCCTTACAAAATCTTCTCCTTTACAACCTGTGAAATTTGTACAGTAAGAAAAACTGGTTTACCAACTGCCCCATTTTTCTGAATGGTCTGTAAGACTCTCACTGGAGTGTCTTATTCTACCTGACTCCTCATACTCAACTCCCTAGTGCCTGGCATCAGTAGAATTTAACAATGTCCTCCCGAAACACTCCCACCTCCTGTTAATTCTATGCCCTTTTCAGTACCTCAGCCCCATCTCAGTCTCTGCAGCCTATATCTATCCCCAGAATTCAGATCACATACCAAAGTAAGCAAGCCAGCATCTAACATAGTATTGTCCCCTTGCCTAGCAAACATCAGTACCTGTCAATTGCTGCTGAGATGTTGAGGGCATCTCGGTCAGGCTTCTCTGCCCATTTGCCATTGGATCCTGAGGCTGCTCTGTATGCATCTCTGCTGCAACCCTTCAAACTCTCCCGGATCATTTGGCAGTGGTCTCCAAGGCATCTGTAACTGGATGGTCCACCCTACCTCAATTCCTCCATCTACCACTAGATGCTTCCTGGATAGTTTCTGCTGGTGCTTGTGCCTGCATCTGCAGTCTCTGAAATAACTCATTTGCCTATGACACCACCTCTTGCCACTTTCTCGCTTGAGCCTTCTATTACACCATCCTACATGAAAACAAGTGCAACAGAACATTAGAACACCTGCCAAAGCTCATAGCCTACTACAACCCCCCCCCAACTCCCCCTTACTCTTCCCGTTATCTATATATTGTATATGCTAATGGATTTATTATTATTTATTTGCTTCCCTTCTTTCCTGCTCTTTTGGGTGGCTGGAAAAGAGGGTTACCCCCCAGTGAAAAACAATGAGAAAACATGAGTCTGAAACTCTGGCAAACATAATACTATCTTCTTAATACAGATAGCTAGATAGAGACAGAGAGATGGATAGATTAGATAGATAGATAGATAGATAGATAGATAGATAGATAGATAGATAGATAGATAGATAGATAGATAGATAGATAGATAGATAGATAATGTCTCCCCCAGCCTGTAATTGTGAAGTCCTCTCCCTCTCACTTTTGAGATATATATTAACATTTTTTCAACCCACCCACCCTGCTGACTCAAACTGCCTTGCACTTAACTCCCTACTACTAATGGACTTGCCCACAATATCCAGTAGACTGAAGGAATCATACCCTTTACCACAGAGACCACCAATGCCTTAGCTGCCCACCCACTGCTACCTCAACCAGTTAGAAAATTGTTTATATATTATCTCTTATAAAATATCAGAAATGAGGGATGAGAGAATCACCCCTGTGTCCCAGGAAACACAAGCCCACAACCTTACCCTTTTGTGCCAACTGCCATATAGGTGTACTCCTGCAAACTGCTCTACTCTAAGAGTATGACACTCATCCCTAACTGTACCCATCTGGTTGCCTAATATCCCATGCTGACACTACCTAAACTTGTAAAAACATGTTTGTAAACTGTGACTATCAAGAAATAAAAAAAAGAAAACCTAAACTCTCTTACAAATACTATCCTATGACTTCTTCCATAATATAAACCATCGCCACTTACCTCCTGCTAAAGAAAAATAACATTCACCTCCTGAGACAGGAAATACCTGGGCCAAATATTGAAAACCATGGCTTATCCTAATAAGACAAACTGCAGTGCCAAAGAAAATTGCCCTCCCATAGCCTGACCTTATATAGCCTCTCTCCCTTCCCCCACCTTTCTTGTCACCTCACTTGAGTCCCTGATTTCACCCCTTTTTTCTTCAAAACCTAACTGTCTTAAAGACACATCCAGTGACAAATTAGTCTGCAAGCAAACTTCATTTACATGTATACACAATGGTAATCATAAAAAAATGATGATGATCAGTTTTGAAATCAGCTGATGAGGGAGTTTTTTTTTTTTCTTATAGATACCATTGTATATAAATGGTATCCATAACAAAAAAAAACTCCCTCATCATCAAATTTCAAAACTCTAAGTGATCTACCAGTAAACAAACATGGCAAAGCTTTTCTGTCCTGACAGTTCAAATTGTAAAATTTGTTTAATGCTGGTTTGTAGAATAGTGTTTATATTTCTAGCTCTCACACCTTCTCAAAAGGCACCAATGCCATTGTCATTGGTAGGTTAAAAGTACTATTTAGCTGCAAATTAGTTGAGCTACCGTCTATAAGGACAAGTTTCAATAAAAAGTTCAAGTTCAGCTTACAAATAACTTTAGATCAATAAAAACTTGTATGACTGTTGCTCTTGTTAGAAGAGACGAAAATTCCTTGTACAAAAGTTGTAATTAACTATCGGTTAAAGTTATACTTAAATTAATAAATTTAAATGACTTCTCTGGATTGTCAGTCATCACTTCCTACATTGTCTTCTTCTGCCTTTCCTTCTTGCAGCAAATGCTCCTGTCGCAAGTTTGGAATCCTGGATAAAAAATTCTGGTCTTCCCTCTGACTGGTCTTTTGTATGCCCATGGACTAACCAAGGACTGTTCTGCCATTTGTTGGCAGCTGATCAGATTTACAAACGATTATGTTGGATAAAAGGGATTCAAGTCTTTCAGCCATTGGGATATCATCTGGTTCGATAACCACAGCATTCTTTTTAGATGGCTTGCTGTTTTAAATACCAATAGGATATGCTTGATATTTATTGACCTTCTACTGAAATTTCTTCTTTCTTTTTAAAATGTTGCATGTTTTTGTAAGTTTCAACAAATCTTAACAGGTACACTTTTAGTCCTGTGTTTCTGTGGGTATTATTATTATTATTATTATTATTGGTTCATAGGTTCATAGATTAGTACTAGGCTAACTGCCCATGTGAGCCATTTTAAGCCTAGACAGTTATCCCTTGGGAGACTCGAACCCTGCACCTTGTGTTTGTAAGGCAAACACCTTAACCATTTTGCCACCCTCCTAACCCAGATTATTGGGATTATTATTATTATTATTATTGTTGTTATTCTTATTCTTATTCTTATTATTATTTGTAGTTTAGTTTTACCAGTCAGCATTATTTGACAGTGCTTGTTATATTTTACTACACAACACTCTGCAGCACAGTCACTAAACCCAGAGTGACCCTTTTCCACTGTCTCTTTTGTGTTACTTGTATCTTTACTAGTTATCTAGTCTTTGGCGGAGTGACAGCAAAATAACTAGGATTCCTACAGGATGTACTTTCAGAACCAATCATTGTGTCTCTTTAAAAAAGTTTACATTAGCTAGAATTTACCCAGCATATGAGTATGCTGCAATTGAGTTTAGTGTGCTCTTTTGCCTTCTAAACTAAGTGTTCTACCATTGATTTAATGGTATAGGTGATTAGTATGCTAACAACCCTATGAAGCATAGGTCTGATTCCCTAATATGAGAATGAAACTCTATACCTTGTGTCTGTAAGGTGAATACCTTAACCATATGCCAGCTCTATCATGCTACCTCATATTTCATGTCAAAACTCTTTCCTCTCCAAATTAACTTGATGCCTACATGTTTTGAACTGTTTTGCCAAAAATGTGAAATATAAATTTTATGTCTCAGGTTTTTTCAGATTACAAATCCTATTTTATGAAAATACTAATTGAATATATCTTCTGTACATGACCCTGTAGTTGTGGTACCTCCTCAGAAAGTATTACATCCCCTCATTCCTCTAACTGCCACTTTGTCAGTCTGCTCTCCCAACCTGCTGTTAAATATTTGGCTATATTCCTGGACAGTATATCCATATCCACTGTGTACCTCCCTGGCTCCTAGCCAGACATTCCAACATATCCCTTCACCAGGTAGATCCCTAATGTCTGAGGGAGTTAGCCTTATGATGCAGCTCCTAGATCCAGGGAACCAAGGGACAAATGGGGAGTCATGGCTAAGGTGCCAGAAGCCATCATCCTCTGAGACAGTCTGTCAGATTCCCTGTGTAGGAGGAATGACATGTTATGGTATCAGTGCATTCATCACTCTCCCTTATAAGGCTTATAGTTTCCACCAGAGGTCTCTCACACACACATGTTCTTACAAACCTTCCCCACAGATATGAGAGCTGATCATTGTTTGCTTCATCCTATCCCCCAGCCTGTTCCCAAACTCAGACCACTGGAGGACCTCTATCTACCATTTCTGCTGTATTTCACATCTTATATCTTCTGTGATACCCTTTGTAATATTTGCATATGGTTCATTTATGTTCTTATAAATATGCTACTGCTTCTAATTTAGTCAAATGTTGGATTTGCCAGCCTATGCATTTATCTTTTTGGTAAAATCCTGACTCCTTAAGAGCTATTCATCATCACACTCTGTCTGCATTTTATCAAAAGAGTTTGCCTGTTTTTTTTTTTTTTTTTTTTTTTTTTTTTAGCTGCAATTTAACAGGTCTTGCTTTAAGCGCTTGAATGAATCTATGTAGTTATCTGAAAGCAGTTGGTATAATGTTATATATAAGCACTTATACATACAATGTAATTCCTGAAGAAAGATTTATATCAACACAGCAGGGCTTTAGGTAATTTGCCTAAATTGCTATGAATAGGGTGGCTCATTACTAGTTTTCTGTGGATACTGTAGGGGATTTTTAATCTTGTCTCACAGTGGTAAGTAAATGATAATTTCAGCAATGTAGTCATGGGAGTGTTATGGTTTGTTAGCTTTACAGTTTAATTTCAATTACAAGTATTTATTACCAGTAATTCTACTTTGCAATTAGTGGGGGGCCATGGTGGTGCAGTGGTTAGCATTGCCACCTCACAGCAAGAGGTTCTTCAGTTCAATCCTTGGCTGGGGTGCTTTCTGTGCAGAATCTGCATGTCCTCCCTGTGGTCACATGGGTTTCCTCTGGGTCTTCCAGTTTCCTCCTAAAGACATGCTGTAGGCAGATTGGACACTCTAAATTGGCCCTAGGTGTGTGTGCCTTCTGTGGAAGGTTGTGTGCTGGCTGGCAACTTGACACCATAAAACTTCACTGCCAATCATGAGCAGACAGGTGATCTGCTGTGGTGACCCCTAACCAGGAAAAGCCAGAAGAATGTTGCACTGCAATTACCTAGTTGCAGTCAATGTTTTACTTTTTATTCTTCTATTTTAATGTGTCATTTTAATATGAATAAATTAAATTTTAAAGGAATTGATTGATTTGGCAGTAGTGCTGGTGTGGCAGGACTGTGTTTGTATTTTGAGTGTGCAGTATGTGAAGATGCAGTTTTTTACAATGAAATAACTATGAATGTGGCCTTTTTAAGTTGAGGAAATTTGGAGTTAGAGTTGTTTTAAATGGACTTGGAGGTGGGATTATGTATGCACCTGTCTGCAAGTGTCTGTCCCTGTGACATGTATTTGTAGCAAAATATTTCTATTCAATTAAAATGGGTAATTACACATATGCAACAGCTTGGTACCACCTATAACCTCATAAAAGCAGGCTCCATCTCTCTCTTCTGACCAAGGGGAAGGGACTGGACTCCAACAGGGTCACATTCAAAAGGTCGTATCCCTCTCCTCTTACCAGTCCTTTAAAAGCATCCTTCACAATTGTCAAAACAGTGACGTTATTATTTTGTTTTTCTTTTTTAACATGACTCGAAATAAGTATTTAAAAAACTTGATGTGTTTTAAAGAAAAAATAAACAGTGTCTCAGCAAGAGCCACTAAACAGTTAAAACTGTGTAGCACTCAACTGTTTTTTAATAGCACTGGTATACTATAAGTCACAGGGGCAGTATCTTCCCAGAGATTACAAAAAACTATATAACACATTACAAATTTCCTCCATTTGGAAAGTATCCCACATCATCCCTCTACATAAGGGTGGGTCATCTACTGAACTCTCCAACTTTTGGCCTATCGCCTTACTGTCTCCAATTGCTAAGATAATGGAAAAGTGCATACACAGACAACTACTTACCCACCTTCTTCAAAATAATCTACTTGCCAACTGCCAACATGGCTTTAGGCCTTTCCATAGCACAACAACTGCCCTTCTGTCCTTTTCTGACTCCATAAACAAAAATCATAACAATAACACTTTTTCCTGATTTATTTATTGACCTTTTAAAAGCCTTTGATATGGTCAACCATAATATCCTTATAGACATTCTAAAAGCCCAATCTCTTGACTCACAAGCATTAAATTGGTTTAAATCCTATCTGGAAAACAGACAACAAGCAGTATTGTGGGATAATAATCTTTCAAAATCCCTTCCTGTGAACACTGGAGTACCCCAAGGCTCTATTTTAGGACCTCTACTCTTCTCATTGTTTATCAATGACCTACATACCAATATCCCTCAGGCCACCTGCATACAATATGCAGATGACTCCACTTTAATTTGTTCAGCTAAGTCCATAACCTCTCTGCAGTCTCTCACCCAAACAGTATTTAGCAGTGTTGAAAATTGGTTCATGCAACACTGCCTCCTCCTGAACCCCAAAAAAACAAAGTTATTACTCTTTGCTCCAACTCATAAATCACCTCAACTGCACTTCACAGTAACCTCCAACAATGCAACCAACATATCCCCAGATACTTCAACCCGTCTTCTAGGAGTAACAATTGATAATAACCTTACTTTTGATTATCACATTAACTCTACTATAAAGTCAGTCAACAAAAAACTAGGCACTCTTTACAGAATCAAACCTTTTCTTTCCCTTTCAGCCAAAATAACTATTGCCCAGACCCACCTTATGTCTACCCTGTTCTATGCTTCAGCAATATATACCAATCAAAAAACAATCTCACCAAACTTTCCACCTGTTACAATAATATAGCCAGATGTGCCACTGGCACCACCTTTAGAACTCACCACTGTCTTAACCTAAAACAACTGGGATGGCTAGAACTGCAGAACCAACTACTTTATCAACAAATTGTTATCACCCAAAAAATCCTTTACCACCCTAAAAATACCCCTATCCTCACTAACCTGATTTCACCCTACAAAAATCTTACTATGCTACGCTCATCCAATAAGCTTCTAGTTTCCACTATTAAATCAAATAACAAAGCAGGAGACTCACTTTTCACCAACACAGTAGGGAAAATCTGGAACCAGCTTCCTACTGAACTTTCCTCCCTTGCTTCCACTATTCTGTTTAAAAAGCATCTGAAAGAATATCTTACAACTCACTGGCTATGTCCCTGCTCCAACCCAGACTGATATCTCTTTCACCTCCTGCTTTCTCTATACTTTTCTACTCTTCTGTTTTATCTCACCTATCTGTAGTTCTAAAAAAAAAAAATAAATAAACCATGTTTTTGGTTCTCTGTATTTAATCTTAGCTTAAAGCTACTAACTTACTCTGTAAACATTTGTTCTGACCTATCTAGCTAATGTACTATGTAGCTAATGTACTGTAATCCACTTGACTATTACTATATATTGTATTGTTTACTCACTGCAGATGCTTGGAGCTTTTCTCCCCGGGCCTCTACTGAAAATGGACATGTATCCAGTTAGACTAGCCCGGTCAACAAATGTAAAATAAAATAAATAAATAAAATAAAATAAATTGTCTGCTCCCTAAAATGTAAAACAGTGAACTAGTATTAATACCTAATATTAAGTCACTGGAACATGATAAATTTGTTTTTGGATTTCTTCTTCTGATTAGTAAACTTTATACCAAGCCTGTCTAAATTTGTAATAAGCTTGTGTATGTGAAGTTTTGGCAATTTTTATCAAAAGAACTGGGTGTTTCAGTTGGGAATAAGTGGACTTGACATCTCCACCAGAGAAAAAACACCTACAGCAAAAACTTATGGAAATTAAGGAATAAGGAGTCAAATTCCCATCCAATTGGAAAACAGCAAACATAACCAGCCAGAATGAAGGTTAACAATAGCCAACCATACCAACTTCTCCAACCTCTCCCTTTTGTGGAAACCTGTATATAAAAACAAACCTTTCACTACTGTTTTTATAAATATCTGAATCTTATAATGTCTAGAAGATAATCTGAATGAACGTTATTTGAAGAAAACAGAAAAAGTGATTTCTTTCTGAAATTTGTTAAAGCTTCTACTGATTTAAGAACTTTTGAAAGAGGTTGAACTCTTTTCATATAGAGATTCTAGCAAGAAGTAGGGTTCATTTTCAACAAAGAACTAGCACCGCTCCCAAGCTAATCCCCTTGTTTTTTTATTGATAAAAAATGTGTATTCAGTATATAATAATAAAGCAACTAAAAGCATTTGCACTGATTGCATCTTACTATCATTATCCATAATCAAGATCTCCCATTTTTCTCTGTTTTGTATTATTTTCTGTTTGGGCGCCGGGCTGGCAACTCGACACCATAAAACTCCACTGCCAGTCATGAGCGGACGGTGATCCGCTGTGGTGATCCCTAACCGGGAACAGCCGAAAGAAGAAGAAGAAGACTCTCTTCCAACATATTCTTCACTACCATAACAAATCCTTTTTAATTCCTGTACCTGTTTACCTAATCTTATCATACCTCTCTAAGTATGGGTATCACAGAACCACTCCATGCCTAGGTAAGTAGTTTATCAATATAACCCTTTTATTGTCATTTATTTTATCTCCTGGAAAAAAACAACTTGAAACTGGCTCTTAATGTTCCACAGCACCAAATGTCATTTTCTGGATTGATCAAGTGCAAATATAACATCACCTGCAAATAGAGCCAATTTGTCTTGATTGCCATATTTTGGATTTGTGATTCCCTTATTTTTTTAGTTAATGATTCTAAATATAAAGCAAATAAAAAGGGGGATTCATCTGTTAAAACACAGATTGTTGGAGAAAACCCTTCCACCTTAATTCTTGTCTCCAACCCTTTATAAAGTGTCCTTTAATCCCTGTTAATCTAACAGGGAATGCAAATGCCACTATTGCCCTACTCATAAAATCCCAACTGACTCAAATGACTATACTGAATGACTTTGCTGTATAAAGACTCAAAAACGATAGTGTGTTTTATTGCAATACATTTCCCACTGGATTACCTTTGTTCTAGTGATGGTGTCAAAGGTATGCCTATATCCTGGACCTGGTCATTACCAACATGGGCAACCAGTGTTCCACACCAGAGGTCATCTCCTCTTTGGTCAGATCCAACCACAAGCTAATCAGCCTAGACAACCACATCCCACCTCCACCCCCCCCCCCCAATTAGGGAAACCACAGTAAAAAATTTCTCCAGAGCCAACTTCATGCTTCAAACTTCACAACACCCATGCAGCTGGACAATCGAAGTACGACTGCTGAATCCTACACAAAGGCACTTTATAAGCACCTACACAAGTGCATGGATCATGCTATCCCTAACAGAACCAAGATGCTATCCTCCAAAAAAAGGAAGCCAATCTGGTGGTCCCCTGCCATTAAAAAACTCTACAAGAGAAGAAAGAAACTGTTGCAAAAAAGAGTAAAATCCCATGGCTGGAAAGAACTCCCTGGTCAGCCTCAGTAAGAAGCTGAGATACCTCATAAAATCCTCCAAAGCTAGTTATGAAAACAAAATCACCACTGATTCTAAAGACAACCACAAAGCATTCTATAGCTATGTCAAGAATCTCAATGGCAACACTCAGATCTGCTCTGAGTTACAGCACAATGGCCCTAAATATACAGAAACAACTGATACTGCCAACATCCTGGCAGACAGATTCATTGCTAACTTTACCCCCCCCCCACCCCCTAAAGGGCCCATCTCTAGACCAGAAGAATGCAAAGTTCCTGAAATCACGTCTGTACAGATAGAACCTCACTCTCCAAAGCCAAGAAAACAGCATCCATGAGACCTGACAACATCCCAGTTCTACATGAACTACAGAATGAACTGGCACCCTACCTAAGCACCATGTTCAGTCATAGCCTCACCTCAGACACTGTGCCCACTGAATGGCGTACGGCAACTGTTATCCCACTCCACAAAGGAGGAGCCTCCATGGACCCCGGGAGCTACCGCCCCATTAGCCTTATGAGCCTAGTCTGCAAGGCCATGGAATGTATCATCATGGAACTTATAAACAAAGACATTGGTAACCTCCAAACTCTGGACCCCACCCAGTTCAGGTTTGTAAAAGGCAGATCATGTCTCCTAAACCTGATTGACTTCTTTGAAGCAGTCACCAAAGCTGTAGACGAGGGTAAGGTGGTTCAGACAGCCTATCTAGATCTTGCCAAAGCTTTTGACACCATCCGTCACTCTGGAATTATAAATAAACTCACAAAACTAGGTATAAATCCCTATGTCACAAGATGGGTTGCCAACTGGCTCACTGACAGAACCCACACTGTGAAAGTAGCAGACTCCAAATCCGAATTCAGACCAGTGACAAGTGGAGTACCACAGAGTTTAGTCCTGGGTCCTCTCCTGTTTGGCATCTACTTTTCTGAAGTACAGGCTAGCACAGATCGCCTTTGGCTAATGAAGTTCACAGATGACTGCAAACTGGGAGCCTTAGTTGAGTCCCAAAATGATGTGGACATCCTACAGAAGGGCCTCACAGAGACAGATGCCTGGTGTCAGCACCATGGCCTCAAGTTCAATGCAAAAAGTGCATTGTCATCCCCTTTGGTAAAAACTCTGTACCCATGAGCTACCATATAGGTGGTAGTCTACTTAACACCAAAAGTGTAATAAGAGACATTGGGACACATGTGGATAGTAGCCTCTCCTTTGATAAACACACTACCACAGTAGTCAGGAAATCCTTCTATATGGCACACCTCATCACAAAAGGCTTCTCATCCAGGAAAAAAGAGGTCATTGTTCCCCTCTACTCATCACTCATCAGACCCATTATAGAGTACAATGCCCTTTTTGGTATGTACCTCACAAGACATCTACAACTGGAAAGGCCACAGAAATACCTCACAAAGAGGATTACTGGTTTCAGACAGATGCCCTACGCAGACCATCTCAAAAAACTCCAGCTTTACTCCGTCACATATCGCCTACTCAGAGGCGATCTCTGGCTAACATACAAAGCTATGTCAAACCCTGAGCTGTTGGACATGCTCCACCTAAAGAAATCTCAATCCCTCCGAGCTACACACTCTAGGGACCTAAACCTTCTCACCACAATAAACAGGACATGCTGGAGGGATAGATTCCTGTCCAAGAGACTTCTCATACTCCAGAACAGACTACCTATCTATATCAAGCAAAGCTCCTCATCAGCTCTCTTCAAGAAAAATCTTGATGATTGGGTAGAAAATAGGAAATTCACTCCGGGGATCACCTCTGTGGCTCTGCTCGACAAGGGCAAAAGTAAATAATTTTCTTGGGTGGCGAAAGCCAGGGTACCTTTTTGGCTAGGCTTGTATAGGCCCTAGGGCTGATAGCCTAGTACCTACCTATAAACCTATGAACCTATGAACTCCACAAAACCACACAGATATGTATCTATCAATTTTGTACATCTTTGCCATTTTCTTAGATACTATAAACATAAATACTTTCTAATCAAATCAAAGTGGGTCTATATGTCGCCAGATCTGAAGGATCTTTAATCTCTTTGGATAATACAGCCACTGTAGCTTTCTTCCAATATGTTGGTATTTCTCCCTTTTAAAGTATGCTAAATGAAACCTTCCATAGCATTATCATTTTCTTCCCTTCTAACCTCCAAATTTCCACTGTAAGGTAAGACTTCCTTGCTGACTGGTTATACTACACTATTTTATTTCATCTCTTCCTATTTTAACTATTAATTGTTGAACCTCATCTTCCTCTAGCTTTGGCATAACTAAGTCTTCAATATTTCCATTTGAGACTTTTGTTGGTTCCTCATTCCTCTGCTTTATACATTTTTTCATAACATTTCCAAAATATCTCTAATACCTCTATAGGATCTCTGGTTAATTTTCATTGTCATAGGGTCACTTACCTTCACTGCAGCTTGTTCTACTTTCTGTTGGCTAAGCCTTTGTACTAAATGTTTTTACACTCTGGAGCTGTTATCACAAACATTTGCTTAACCGCAACTTTTCTAAACTCAACTGTCCAAATCCTCAATGAGTATTTATTTAACACTTTGCACTTGCTCCTATTCTCTCTTTCTTCTGTAATAAATTAAGCTTTATCTGAAGTGACACCCTGACCCCATGCACAAAATTGGGAAAATTGGAAAATGGGGGTTGTGGATGGATAGATGGATGGATGGATGGATGGATGGATGGATCCCCTCTAAATAATTCCTATTACTTATATCTCATATCTCTTATCTCTTTCTCTGTTGCTTCTATCATGTTTTAGACTCAGTTTTCATTTTATCCTACTCACTGACTATCCCTTATGAAGTAGTTTCTGTCTTCCTTACTAATTGTTAAATCATATCCACTCCCTGTCCCTTAAATTCCTCTGTTTTTAACAACCAGGTAGGAAAGTGACAAAGTCTCAATTTTATATCATTACCTTGCATCTTTATAGTACTTTTAATATATCATCTGATATAGTTACTGGATGAGTCACAATTCTTGCAATTAAGTGCAGATGTCTCTGTGAAATATAAATTTCATCCAGTCTAATCCTGCATCTTCAGGAATAATATATAAAATCTCTCCGAGTTTCTTTTACCAAATTCACATCTGCCAAACCAAATACAATCATTTATTTCTTCATAAATGTACCATCTTTTATTATATTTCCCCTCTAGGACCTCCCTGATAACTGACACATCCTCATTATTGGAAATCAGATTCCAGTTTTCAGTACTGAGGAATTTAAATACATGTAAAGTTAATCCCTCTTCTGCCAATAACTTCTTGCTTTCACAAACCTCTAATTCCTCTTACTTACTTCTTTCTTTCCTTTGCCCTTGAGATTCTGCTGAATGTCTACAATGAAACCCTTTCTTTGTTAAATCCAATTGTTTATTATTATCTAAATATCTATCATTGTGATTTGCAAAACACACTTCTTAATTTAATTCATTACCCTTTGCTTTTTGCTTATACATGTAAGGTCACTAGTATTCCATGTTAATATTGACAAAGCAGCCATTCTGATAAAACACTATTTTGCTTACATATTATACATGACCATTCTTTTGAATATATGTTGCCATATTTGCAGATTATATGCACACACTAATGAGTGGCAGGTTGATCTTGTATGCAGTTGCTTCTTCACATATTTAATAGAACTGTCATTCCATTTTCCCAGAATTTTCACTTCAGCATTTTTATTAATTATTTATTTGTCATTTTTGACCAGGAAAGTTCAACTGTGCACAGCCCATTTTCAGTGGGCACCCAGGGAGAAAAGCTCCATTAGTATAGAAAGACAACAGTTACATTTCTCAGAAAAAAAATATAGTGCAACATTTCAGTACAGGAATATTTTTTAGATTTCAAGAGTTATACAGATGTTTATAGGTGAGAAATACATTGCAAAACTATGTAGGAAGACGTTAGTATTGTATGGAAGGATAGTGGTAATAGCATTTGAGAGCAAGATATAGGATTAGTTCTCTCTAGGCTGCCTTTTCCTAATTGGTGAATCTGAAAGGTTTATAACTTGGGTATATAGGGAGTACATGAGTGGGGCATGAGGGGGGCAGACAATGAAAAAATGAGTAGTACTGTTTAAGACAGAGTGAAGAGAGTTTGAAGATGGGTATACTGATTCAAGTCCGCAAAGTTGTTCCCAGTGTATTGATTCAAGTAAAGGGTGAAAACATTAGAGAATAGTAAGAGGAATTTTGTGCTTCTGAATTTTATAGTTTGGGATTCTGTTAGTAAGTTTTACTTGTGTAGGAATGGCATTCCAGAGTTTGGAGACATAACAGGAGTCTGATGAGTCCCCTAATTAATTATTTGCCTTAGTAGTGATATTAGAATTTATTAGCAGACTGGAGGTCTCTTGTGTGGGGGTGTAGGTCAACAGTATATTTTTTAATGCAGGGTATATTTCAGGGTAATATATCAGTATGCATACCATAGCTATCTGAAAGTATGTTAGGTAGCTTTTAAGCAAGTTTAGCAGTTTTAATGCTTGGCAGTGATGATTTCAGTATAAAGTGTTTGTAACAAATTTAGCTACTTTGTTGTAACTGGAGATTAGTTTACATTTTAGTGTAGAACTTAATTTGTTAAGGACAGGTGAGACATATAAGATGGTTAGAAGGAAATAGGATGAGGCTAGGGATTTTCTTGCTGGGACTGTAAGGTACTGTTTGGCCCAGTGAAGGAAGATACGTTTCTGGTTAGTCTTTTTAATTATTTGAAGAATACAAAGATCAAATTTAAGATTGTCATGTATTACAATGCCCAGTAATTTAGTATGTGGCCCAAGATCACAATATTATATTAGCTTGCCTCTTTCCATCCTGTCTTATTTTGCTATACTGTAAATCCTGGATAAATTTAAAATAAGAGAAAGTACTTTCTTACTTTAATTTCACAAGTATATACAACAGTCACTGATAAAACTCCCTCCTCATTCTATTTGAAATACATCTGATTGCATAATATGCAGAACAACCTTGCAGTATAACATGCAATTTCCATATGGAATTTTTAATACAAATAAAAAAAAGATTTACTTACAGTTGCTTCATCCGTCTATTTAGTGACATTCTGACATAAACTGAGCTGTATGCTTTACAGTTTGCTTGCCAGTTTAACACAATCAACATTTTTCCATTTTTCAGCCTCTCCCTGCAGACCCTAGTTTACATATTTAAATTACATGTAATTGGATGGATGTTTTCCAGTTCTCCCAATTATTTACCAATTTCACCTCATTGCTTGTCTTCTTCCTGACTATTTCATTCTCTGGTTTGAGTGTAGGGTACATTTGGTTATAATCTTGTTTTAGCATTTTCCTTTGAACCAATGTACACGGTTTCATTGGTTCTCTATGGGCTTCTATATTGTAATATCATTGACAGGCAGATTCTCCTTCAGTGTGCAAGCTTACTCCTTGTTAGCTAAACTGTTTCTTATTTCATCCATAGCCTGCTCTACATCCAAAAAAATATATTTTGTCCTCCAGGAACAATTATTCTATTGAGAGCTTGATATGGCAACTGGAATCTAACACCTGAATCTCAACATCCTCTGATTGCTGAGATAAACTGCCAGATTTATAATGAGTGTTCATTTACCACAAATACTCTGATATCCCCAGGTTTTAATCCTATTCCTTTCTGCCACAGTTTTGTCAAGAATAGCTCTTTCTGTTGGTGTGATCATATCTTTGCTAATATATATCTCAGCTGCTTTCTGATGCTAGATTTGGTACATACACACAATTTGTCATCTCAGTTAACAAATCCAATTGCTTATTTGTACTTTCATAAAATTGATACATTCTACTCTTGCCAGTTTCTCTAGTACAGCAAAAAGTACTAGGTTTTCTGCGTATGCAATTATTTATTTATTTATTTATTTATTTTGAAACAGCTGTTCTTGAGAAGCCATGTTCAGTCAGTGTTTGCTTATTTAAAATTCAATTTTCTGTAATTTTATAGGTTCATAGGTTTATAGGAGATTACCGATCTGATGGCTTAAGATCCATTACAAGCCTGGCCAGTATAACCTGCTTTTACCCAATTTATGGCAAGCCTAGCCAGTATAACTGATTTTACTCAATACATGGCCCCTAGAGGCAAAAGGATGGCATAGGTTTGTACCTATGCCTTGAGTAGTACACAGACTGAACCTGTCCATAAGGGACACATACAATTTCCTAGGTGTGAATTTGTGATTCCCCATCCATTGATCCAAATTGCATTTGAAGAGGCCATAGAGGGGATCTATTTTAATGTGAAAAGCAGCCTGTTCCAAAGAAGAAGTAATCTTTGAGGCATGAATTTGTCTCTCCAGCATGTTTTGTCTGAATCGCTGATTAGGTTTAGATCCCTAGATCAGGCGACCTGATCTAGGGATCTAAACCTAGTCAGTGAGGTATATCAGTGCATTTGAATAGTTATTTAAAGTTTCTTTTAATTTTTTCTTCCATTTGTCATTTGACATTATGCAATCACCCAGTATCTCACTTACTTTAAACATATCTGAAGGTATTTAATTAATTTTCCCCTAAATTACTGAAGGTCATCTTCTGCAATAAAGCTAAAACTTGCACTGCTTTTACAGAACAATTGCAAGAATCTTCTCAGTCATAGCTTCTTCTTTTTGTTCTTTTCTGCTTGATTTTCACTATCTTTCGCCAAATTTCTTGTTTCTCACATCCAGTGTAATGACTAAATTGAAACTGAATTTTATCCAAATTGATAAATTTTAATTTCCCAGTTTTTAGACCGGGAGTGCTTCAAACAACATGTACCTCAGCTTGCAACTATCTTGGAAGTCAATGGAAAATAAGGTGTTTGGACTCTGGATTAAGTTTATGGCTTTCAATTATGATGAATATTCTGAAATTTCATTAAATTTTGTCTTTTTATACAATAGTGGCTACACGTGGCTGATACATACCGACTTCTTCCACTTTTGTCTGAAACCACAGAGTAATATGCCATTAATGTTGTACCCCACTCTGATACAAGGCGTTGATGACTAACAGCGCTGCTATATGAATGTAGGACATTGTTTTTAAATTACAGTAACTCATTCATTTTACAAATGGCTAAAAATATCTGTAAATGTTTTGGTCTTATCATTTTCTGGCAGAAACACTAACTGCTACTCATTTGCTTGATGTTTACCGACAGCAGAGAGGTTGTCACCCAATTGTGCCCACCCCAGGATTAAATTATTTATATTGAGAAGTTCTCTGGTTTCACTTGCAGAAATTACAAACTTGAGAAATAGCAAGTTATATCCCTAGTTAAGAAAGTTAATTGAATATTATGCACCCCACCAAGATTAGCACCCAACTTCCCACTACTATGCAAAACTTCTTATTTCCATAGTGTGCTTATACTTAATTATAACTATTTCTGGGTTTACCATGTTTGTCTCAGGAATCATGAAGGCAAGAGCTGCAATTATACCATGACCCCCCCCCCCCAAAACGTGCACGATGATTGGCCAGCGTGCACATTGTAAATCGAGTTATACTAATGGAAAAAGGTCCGGTCACCCGGACTTTTTTCCATTAGTATAACTCTACTTTTAAAACACTGTCTCGCTATGTTAAATGGGTTTAACATAGCGAGACAGTTTTAAAATAAGCAACGGACATCTCCGTTGCTTATTTTAAAGCTGTCTCGCTATGTTAAACCCATTTAACATAGCTAACAAAAAAGCAACGGAGATCTTGCTTTCTCCGTTGCTTTTGCCACAACTCTGATGTACTGCGCAGGCCGTAGTACATCAGAACTGCCGGATGCCAGACATCTGCGGAAGGGCAGTAAACAGGCATTATACTATGCCATTATTTAAGAAAAGTAATAGTTTCTTTTCTTAAATAATGTCATGAATAATAGCAATAACCCACTTCTGGGTGTGGGTAATGCTGTATTTACCACGGTTGGCTTTGTTTGGTCCCTCGGGACCAAACCACGCCAACCGTGGGTAAATCCAGCATTACCCACACCCAGGCATGGGTTATTGCTATAGTAACACTTGCTACGTAAATATGATGAAGGATAAAATCACAATGGCAATGAAAGTAGTGTGTGAAAACCTCCTAGGTTATAGGTCTATTGTCCCAACCACCACTTGTACAATTTGACTAATATTGTCAAGTATTCCGTAGCTGCAGATCAGTAGTTTCAAAATGCAGTGCTGATGGGTGACTTAAATTATCACTGGGATGTAGAGTTTTAACTGTATCTGCAGCACACACATTGACACATGCCCCTCCACTGCTGTACAGGTACCAGTTTTTATTATCAGTGGAATATATGGATTCAGCAATAGTGAACAGACTCCTTCATTATCAGTGGAATACACAGATTCAGCAATAGTGAGCAGACTCCTTCATCGAGTATTCTGTCACTACAGCTGGTGGACAAAACAACAAGACAAAATCGCCAAACTGGAAACTACTCCATCCTGGACTGGATCTGCACCACCAGACACCATGATATACCATCCCACACAGAGCTGTCACACCATATCAGCACGGTCATGTGTAGAACGTACTAGCCTGCAAGCACTGGTCTTAGGTAACTTTCCAAAATAATCTGTATATTGCTACAGAGTATATTTTCAGCCTTGGGTTTTCACTGGCTCAAAACCAAGCACACTAAAGGGATTTGACAGCCATGAATCATAGTTGATGGGATAAGTATTTACACTCATCCTGTTTGAAGAACAAAGGCTCCAGCAGTCAACAAAGTTGTAAAAAAATGCTTCGATTTATAACACCATTGTAAAAATATCAATTATAAGACAAAGACAACCTTTCTGATAGCCATTTCTTTTTAACTTTTCTATTTTTTTTCTAATTTATAGACAAATTTTGGTGAGGAACCAAAGGGATTCAAGAAAGAGGTGAATAATCTATCATACAGGAACTAAGTCCTTCTCTAAATAATAAAAAATGGCAAATATACTACCTTTGCAAACATGAGGGTCTTAATGCAGTGTTAAATCTTTATAGATAAAATAAATAAATAAATAAATAACAACAGAGAAACTAGTGGTCTTAAAACTTCATTGATGAGCTCAGTCACAATAATTTCCAAAAGTCGTGAAACCCAGGTAGCATCCCAAAGCAAAGATCTATATATAATGTATAGAGAAATATATGGATTCACTTCATAACATTGAAATATCAAAATACTGAAACTCAAAATACTGAAACCAAAATGCTGAAAGCTCAAAATACTGAATACTCAAAATACTGAAAACACATATTATGCGTAAACTCAGCTTAAACAACATAAATCATAACAATTTCTACCAAATATATGCAGGGGGGCAAGCCCCCCTGCACCCCACACCTCCTGCTAATTAAATATATCAACTCCAAGATTGCACATAGTGTAATTAAGTGCAATCTTGGAGTAGATATATATAATTAGCAGGGGGTGTCAGTGCAGGGGCTTTCCTGCATATATTTGGTAGAAATTGTTATGATTTATGTTGTTTAATGAGTTTACGACAATATGTTTTCAGTATTTTGAGTTTCAGTATTTTGAGTATTCAGTATTTTGAGCTTTCAGTATTTTGGTCTTCAGTATTATGAAGTTTTGTCATTTTCAGTATTTTGAAGTTTCAGTGTTATGAAGTGAATCTATATATATATTATATATATATTATATATATATATATATATATATATATATATATATATATATATATAAATAGGTCTACTTCTAAATCTCAAACATTCAAAACGTAAACGTTCTTACAGTAGAGACCATATGATCGAAGTTTTGAAACTTTGAACCATTTAAATGGAGATCACCGTAAAGCATGGAACATTATATTTACCATTTTCCTTGCTGTAGTGTGATTTTGGAGTTGGTATATTTAATTAGCAGGGCAGGTGGGGGTGCACAGGGGCTTGTCCCCCTGCAAAAAATGTAAAAAATGAGTTTTTTGTTTCCATTCTTTTTAATGTAAATTTTGAAGTGTCAAAACTTTGATCTTATGGTCTCGACCATAAGAAAGTCGATGTTTTCAAAGATAGACATTTAGAAGTATATATATATATGGTTGTGGTTTTATATATATATATATATATATATATATATATATATATATATATATATATATAGTGGAAGTGGTTTTTTATATATATATATATATATATATATAGTTTCACTTTACAATCCTGAAATATCAAAATTCAGTATCTTGAGACTGTAAAACCGAAAACTTAAAAACCTGAAACCCCAAAAGCATGAAATTCAAAATTGCAACTGCCAACATACACACTCCACAAACAAGCACACATACACCTTCCTCCCTACACTATAAACCAACACAGCACGCACACAAACACAACAAAACAAAAATATGCGCGGACCCTACATATATATATATATATATATATATATATATATATATATATGTATGTGTGTGTGTGTGTGTGTGTGTGTGTGTGTGTGTGTGTGTGTGTGTCTGTGTATGTGTTTTTATAGATACAATGGATATAAAAAGTGTACACTGTCTTGTTAAAATGCCAGGTTTTGTGATATAAACAATGAGACCACAATAAATCATTTCAAAACTTTTCTCACCTTTAATGTGACCTATAACCTGTACAATTTAACTGGAAAACAAACAAATCTGTTATGGGAAAAATATAAAAAATAAAAACCTAGAATATGATGGTTGCATAAGTGTGAGCACACTCTTAAGCTAATACTTTGTTGAAGCACCTTTTGATTTAATTACAACATTCAGTCTTTTTTGGTAGGAGTCTATCAGCATGGCACATCTTGACTTGGCAATATTTGCCCACTCTTCAATGCAAAAGCACTGCAAATCTGTTAGATTGTGAGGGCATCTCTTGTGCACAATCCTCTTCAGGTCACACCACAGATTTTCTATGGGATTTAGGTCTCGGCGCTGGCTGGGCCATTCCAAACTTTTAATTTTCTTCTGGTGAAGCCATCCTTTTGTTAATTTGGAAGTATGCTTGGGGTAATTGAAGTGTTGAAAGGTGAAACTCCTCTTCATCTTCAGTTTTCTAGCAGACGCCTGAAGATTTTGGGCCAAACATGACTGGTATTTGTATCTGTTCATAATTCCCTCTACCTTGACTAAAGCCCCAGTTCCAGCTGAAGAAAAGCAACCCTAAAGCATGATACTGCCACCACCATGCTTCACCTTGGGAATGGTGTTCTTTTGGTGATGCAAAGTGCTGTTTTTGTGCCAAACGTACCTTTTGGAATTGTGGCCAAAAAGTTCAACCTTGGTCTCATCACACCATAACACATTTGCCCACATGCTTTTGGGAGATTTAATGTATTGTTTTGCAAATTTTAGCCAGGCCTGGATGTTTTTCTGTGTAAGGAAAGACTTCTGTCTTGCAAACCAACCCTATAGTCCAGACATATGGAGAATACGGGAGATTGTCACATGTAGTACACAACCAGTACTTGCCAGGAATTTCTGCAGTTCCTTCAGTGGTGCTGTAGGTCTCTTGACAGTCTCCCTGACCAGTTTTCATCTTGTCTTTTTTTGGAGGGATGCCCAGTTCTTTGCAATGTCACTGTTGTCCCATATTTTCTGTACTTTTTGGTGACTGTCTTCACTGTGTTCCTTGGTAAATTCAATGTTGTGGAAATGTTTTTGTACCCTTCTCCTGACTGATAGCCATCAACAATGAGATCCCTTTGATGCTTTGTAAGCTCTCTGTGAACCATGGCTTTTGCTGTAACAGACAACTGAGTAAATATCAGAAAAATCCTTCTAGGACAGCTGAACTTTATTTGGGGTTAATCAGTCTCTTTAATTGATGGTAGGTGTGTACCTAAGAAGACTGAATGCTGTAATAAAATCAAAAGGTACTTTAACATAGTATTAGTTTAAGGGTGTGCACACACAACAAAGTATTAGTTTAAGCATGTGCACACTTAAACAACCAGTGTATTGTACGTTTTTTTTTATATTTTTCCCCTAACAGATTTATTTGTTTTTCAATTGAATTGTACAGTAAAGGTGGGAAAAATTTTGAAATGATTTAATTTGGTCTCATTTTTTATATCACAAAAACCTGGCATTTTAACAGGAGTGTGTACACTTTTTATGTGTGTATGTATGTATATA